>NC_062518.1:11904680-12049680 GCF_022655615.1 Tachysurus fulvidraco
CAAATGAGCAGTAATAAATACTCCACTGTGACTATAACCTAGCATTTTCTAACTTCCCAACAAATTAAAGTACACTAAAAGACCTCATCCTTTAAGAACAATCAATTATTTTCCCCTCTTATTAAATGTTCTGTTGGTCTTAAAGGGTTAGTGGTGCATCAAATGAATAAGGCTCTGGGTTGTTGATTGGAGGATCACTGACAAGCTGCCTCTGTTGGGCCCTTGAGGAAGGCCCTTGACTCTCACTGCTCCAGTGGTGCTGTATCATGCTCTGTCCCCAACCTCTAAAGTTGGGATATGTAAAGAAAGAATTTCAATGTGCTATCATGTCTAAAGGCTTCTATTCTATCTCTCATTCTCACACCATCTCCAATTCGGTTTGTATTACCTTCTCACACTTTTACCCCTTAGCTGATGATTCTCACCTGTCCCTGTATTCAGATTTCTTTGTTCTTGCCTCAAGTTGGTGGGTGTACAAATATCTCTACATGCCTTACCCAACACCTTGTGAATTACTACTACAGGGTTCTGAGCATGGATTGAAAGGTAATTAATAATACAAGCAACAGAACGAGAAGCAGATAATGAATTATTTTGTAAAACTGATTTTGGGAAGTTAGTGTAAATACAGCTAGAGTTCGTGGCAATAGGTTTGATCTATTTCTCTGTTGAAAGTTTTGTGATATGTTGGTTTGATTTGTGAGGTAGAATCTTTTCCGTATTTTAGATATGTACAAGGTTTTGATGGAGCAGGAAACAGCTACTATTGGTGCTTTCAGCAGAGTCAACATTGCTCAACGTGGCTGGAAAAGGGGACTGGGGAAACAGACACAATAAAGACTAGAAGTGGACCAGAGCAGGCTTAGAGACAGTGGGATGCTAAAGATGTTACTGTCCCTGTTCAGGGTGTTGCAGAAAGAATAGTCTAGTGGTTTTGGGTCCAAAGCCCGTGTATAACAATTTATGTATGTTTATTTTGTACCACTGTGAAACATAGCAAAAAAACTGAATGTGAGTCTAAGTAATTTTTATATTCAAATTTCACGGTAATTATTAAGCAAATAAAAAGGAAATCTGTTCCTAATTTTCCGTATTACAAATCTGCAAATACACAACAGTGATTACATGCTGAATTAACCCTAATTACTCAATTACTGTTGAAGATATGCTTATATGCTGAAGTCTTATCACCTGACACATATGGCTGTTTTTCATGCTGAGCATGTTTTTGTTATTATTTTATGTAAATGAAGGGGCCTCGTAGGGAATGCAAATTTCTAAACTGTACCTAGAGAAACTGTTTATGTCCATGGTTGATGTTTATTCCATGGCTTTCTGAAATTAGTTCAACAGACTAGATTCAGATAGGTGACAGATTTAAAGGAAAACGTGATATAAAGTGTGTTATCACTACAAAAGGGCACAACAGCTTCAGTGCACATTGTTATAGGTTCTACATGTCTCTGTAACTGTACAGGTTTCTTCCGAAATATGTTTCGACTGTTGGGACACATTCTCTCAAATCTCTGAACGCGAGAGCATATGATTTACAATTTTAAATTTTAATCCTCAACACATTGTCCAGTGAGTCATTGTGCCCTGTGGCTGAGGCAGGGTCATGGTAGGTTAATGGTGAACAGTGAGAAGACCGTAGTATTGGTTTAGAGGGAGAATCCAAACCATGCCAGAAAAATGCCCCCCTCAGGATAACTGACCCTCTGTGCCCTTCTCCTGGCACATGTCACACTCACATTCTCTCACTTGTATAATAAAGGATGATTCATCTGACCAGAACCTTTTATTCTCTCTAGGTGTCTATAGTGCCTGTGGTTTTGGAGTCTAAATTGTGAATCTGTCTTTGTAATTCACTGCAACCCTACTGTAATAACCTGCTCTGTGTAGTTATTGATGCTTCTAGCTGCATTAATATTAGTGTTTTGTTGAACATTTGCAGTCACCTGAATAACACATCCTGCTCAGTGAATGTGTGCTTTGAACAAGAATTTGAAGCTTATTTTACAATGTCTCATAGATCAAAATTCAGACGTCACTTCAGTCTGTTGTCGCTGTACTTATTGAGCCAGCGGATTTTGTTGTTTTTGTGCTTTAATAATAAAAAACCCTCTGTCGGAGTCAGTTTCAGCAGGTCAACCAGACCTGCTTAACATTTTTTTTACACTTCACAAAATTGCTTTACACACTGTAGCAATGTAGTATGTGTCCACTAATAAAGAATATGTTTCCTTATGTAGAGCAACTTAGTTTCTCATTTATACAACTTAGCAATTGATGGTTCAGAACATTGATTGGGGCAGAGCACAGTGGCACCCTCAGAAACTTTTAATTGGGGTGGTAAGAGGAGGCCACAGCAAATGTTGGGGTTGCACCAAAAAAAATAGGGGGGGGGGTAGTGAAACCACTACGCTGGTGGCACCGATCAATCTACAACCTTTTTTGGTGGCTGCAGCGTGTGCTTCACTTTATTTATTTATTCATTTATTTTCTACCGCTTATCCAAACCTCTCGGGTCACGGGCATCATCGGGCATCGAGGCAGGATACACCATGGATGGAGTGCCAACCCATCACAGAGCACACACACACTCTCTCATTCACTCACAAACTATGGACAATTTTCCAGAGATGTCAATCAACCTACCATGCATGTCTTTGGACCGGGGGAGGAAACCGGAGTACCCAGAGGAAACCCCCAAGGCACGGGGAGAACATACAGACTCCACACACAAGGCGGAGGCAGGAATCGAAACCCCAACCCTGGTGCTAACCACTAAGCCACCGTGAATATTTATTTATATATTCATTTTTCACTTCAAGAACTATTGTGAATTTTCATTATGCATTTAAATTCAAATTCATACTAGGGGTGGCCAGAGTTTATACAGGGGTGGCCAGTGGTGGGGGCACCCCTGGCAAAGCAGTGGCAATGTGGTGGTCATGAGATTTGAACTCAAAACCTTCCAATCAATAATCTGACTACTTGCACAGTGGCACATGTGGAGTGGCCCAATGCATGCCTCTGTTCAGCATGACTTCATTATTTCAGGTTTTTTTCACCATGTTTTTTTATTATTTGTTTTCCTTAGTGTCCATTTGTACAATGTTCTTGATAGCTGATATATCATTGGGGCTCTGTAATGCAAAATGTACACATGATGAGCTATTAGATTAATGTTTCTTACCAAATAATGTAATGATAATGTACAGGACCTCAAACGTGAAGTTGTTTACAGGCAGTTTTTTATTCACTTTGGTGTCGATCACAAAAACATCCACAGAACACTGGAAAAGAGATACATCTCACTGAGCCTCAACTCAGACCTCACAAACAAAACTGGCTAGTCAAAGACTCTAGATTTAAGGTAAATCTCAGTATATCACAACATTTGCTTTTAACGGTCGCATATTACACCGTGAATCACTATGACAACAGTCAAGTAATAAAAATGTGAACATTCACGAAAATGTAAATGGGTAGAAATCAAGTAGAACTTAAGTAGATCCCTGTGTGGAATTGTGGACATGTGGTGTGTGCTTTTCAATTATATTAAGTAAGTTCTCAATAGTAGCATGCACTAGTAAGTCAAGCAAAACTTGTGAAAAACTCTCATTTTTAAAAGTGATTAGGAACATATTTTGGGGCAGATTATTACTAGCAGAATGTATACGATGTTCACAGCGAGTTGGTGATCCCAGCAATAACACCTTGAACTTTTACTTTTTAAGTTGATCAAAAATGTGTACACACTATGTGCAAGGGAAACACCAGCAAGACTCCAAAGGAGTGTGTCATAGAAGTAAATACTCCACATGCAAAACAAGGACTGTGAACAATATTTTTCATGAGTGAACTAATGCTGCATGCAATTTTCCCATTTTTCTCATACTTTTGCATTGTTTATGGATATTTCTCCTAACATCTTTAATTGGACATGGGGCTGTGTTCACAAAAAATGAAACTAAAAAAACAATTCTTGAAATATTCATGTTGAACCTGTACAGCAGAAGGATGCATGGAGAACCGAGACATGAAATGCAATACAATTTGCTCATCACATCAAAATAAACAAACAAAAGCACAGTGGTGCAGCAGGTAGCATTGTAGCATCGGCTCTCCAGTGTCCCTGGTTCAATTCCGATTTTCTGGATTTCTAGCACCTCCCTAACACATGTACACATTGACAATGCTAAATTGGCCCTAGGCATCAATGAATTTATGGTGTCAGTGGACTGGTGTAACATTCATAGTGTTTCTCCTTCATGCATGGTGTTCATGCGATACGCTAAGGATTCACCAAGACCAAAATACTGAAAATTGATCGATTGATTGAATAAATGAATGAACAACTTCAACTAAATGGAAAGTTTAGTGAATAGCGGAAAGGGAGGTGGTGATATCTAAAAATTTAGGCAAAACATCTGGATAGCTTCTGCTACAGAAACACTGTTATTAGAAAGAAATTTGTTAGTAAATTTTTTTTTTTTTACTTTGAACCTGTTTTATATCTGTTGTAAGTTTCTGTTGTTAGCTTTTTTGTGAACACAGCCCCAGGGCTCTACACTGGTCATTTGTTTTCATGTTTTTCTATCAGCTATGAACACTGAATGAAGTGCCACTAGTTGTAAAAATTTTTGCTCAGCAGACAATACTGAGACAAGGCATTTTCAGTGCATAGATCTCTTTGGGGATCAGTGACACTACATGTAACAACTTTTTGCTCACGATATCTGTAATACATATTTTGTAATATTTTTAATTAAGCTTTTGTGCTTAGAACATAGATTCTCCACAAGAATGACACATCAGGAGAAACTGCAAACATTCAGAGTCACAGAAAAGGACTGAAAGATTACAACTTTAAGTTTCCCTGCATGAGTTCACAAGAGCTGACAGAGTGAAATAATGTATTTGGATGCAGTCCACATGCAGACAAACCCATTGTCAGTCTGACCTCTGATCACAGATAGACACAGAGAGATCTGTGCCTTGGTTCTACTTAAACACCTCTTGCCTGCTTTTGCTGCTGAAGGTGGCTTCGGGGGACTTCTGGGTACACCAGAAATCCAGTAAAGGTGATGTACTTTGCATGATTACTGTATGCACCAAACCCTTCCCTTTGGTGACTGTAGAGCCACACTGTATCTCCCTTTTGCAGTTGCAGCATCAGGCTTTGACTCTGCAAGGCCTTCTCAGTATCACTGTCATCATATATCATAGCCTGGACCTCCAAGTGATTCTTCATCAGCTTCACAGAAAGGGTCTTGTGTGGCAGCTTACCAGCATTAAATGAAAAGTAGTAGGCCCCGGGTACACGGCATATGAATACACCTGAACTCACGTTAAAGTCATTGCCAATGTTGACAAATTCAGTGTCGAATGTTATTGGCTTGTGTTCAGGATAAACTTTATCTATGCCCAGAATGCTCTGGGTTCGTCCAACTGAGAAAGCACACCTCTGGTCCTCCTCCTCCTCAACATCCCTCCTCTCTTCATTGATCTCTTCTTCTTTCTTTACTTGGCTCAAAGTCCCCTCTGTGTCTACTTGCTGTGTTGTATGGTGGGCGAATATTGTTGCTTGTTCGTTACTGATCTGTTCTTTGTGTTCTTGGAAAGTATATATATCTGGGTAAATCATGTATCCACTGAAAGTTGTGTAGTGCCCTGTGTTGCTATAGATTGCATAGCGTGGATCACCATGGAGACGTAGCCAGACGGTGTCACCGAAGTCGAGCTGCAGCATGGCACTTTGACTCTGGACCTTACGTTCCTCACCTCCGTTGTCATCATATATGATTGCCTGTACCTCATTCCGGTTCTTCATCAGCATCACAGACAGGTCCCGGTGTGGGAACTTCCCCACGGTGAAGGAGAAATAGTATGCTCCAGGGATCCGGCAGCGAAATAATCCTGTTTTTGGTTCAAAGTCACCGCCGATATTGACATAGATCTTGTCAAAGGTGACGACCATCTTTGGCCCACCCTCCATACTGTTAGTGCGAGCAACAGAAAATGCTGATCGCAGCTCCACCGCATCAGGCATGCGTGCAAATGCCCACACGGCCAACCCATGACACAAAGCACATAACAGCAAGGACCTGGCAGCTGGGAACATCGCTCCTGTTGGGAAAGAAGAGAAACATTCTGATTCTGAGTCAGATACAGGAATTTTAAACATGTAAACGATGAAAGTTTTAATCACAGTTAATTTTATTTTGCATCTGTTTAATTGGACTATAACCATGAGTTTCAAATTGAAACTGTAACTTTTTCTTGAATGAAGCAAAGGCCATGTACAATTTTGTTTCAGAATATTAGAAACAATCTCCTGGTATAAAATTTAATGTGGTACACAGGAGATTAATGATGAAACTAATAATGAGTAATTTATTCAGTGACCACTTATCATGACCAGACTTTCTGTAGATCCAGGAACACTGTTCTCAATGCAAATATACACACCAGACTATGTGGCTTTTTTATTTGCCTTGATCGTTTTGAAGACCAAATCTTTATCGATCAATATTTTAATTAAAGCTTCAGGATGTTTATTATGCATGCTTAATTGTAGGATTTGTCATTTAGCTTCAGAAGTGACCATATGAAGAGCTACACTCATACATTCTAAAATATTTTTTGTCTGTTAACAAATGGACAATCATAACAATAACAGTTTTATCAAAAATGAGTTAAAATGCAACTGAACAAACAACTGAATATCTGTTTTTATTTGGGATTTGATTATAGATACATCCTTGTGTAGAGTGTAGAATAATCTGAATTCCATACAAACAAACATAAAGGTTTTAGATTATATACCAATAATTTGCAGCTCGACTGTGTGTTTGTATTGTAGTTAATAATAGATATTATAGATGCAAAGTGCCAGCAGGGGGTAAAATTTAAAACACAGTATATATTACTGCCTTTGGTGACTGTTGTACTACAAGAACTCTAATAACAGGCTCAGCCTCCTTCCCTTGCCTGCAGAAGGGAGTTTAATGAGATACATGCTGGATCAGAGTAATAAAGGGTAGCAGAAGCTGACTCAACGCTATTGCATAATGTGTGTTATCTCAGTTGTGTAATAATTTTTTTTTAAAGAGAACAATATTTTTTTATTATTATTTTTATTTAGATCATAGTGTCACATTCAGAAAACGTCAGTGTAGCCGAACCATCAGAGAAATCAGGATCAATTAATTATAAATATTTATATAAATCAAGCATTATTGCCACTTTAATACTGTATGTTCATGTAAGCTTCACCCGAGTCTCTGTTCCAATCAGAGAATCGTTTAGAATTACAACAGCCTCAGTCAGCCATGGACCAACACTACAAACTGCTTTCTGCCAGCACAGAAGCTAAAAGCATGGAAAAAAAAATTATGAATAATAATGCAGATCAGATTCTGATAATGAGATCTTCTGAGATTTCAGAAAAGAAAGGAGAAATGGAGTGTGGCATAATAATGATATGGTTACTGTGTTTTAAATGAGGTTTTGTCTAAATTAGCAAAATAATTCATTGACATGTTAAATGTCCATGCAAATCTGAATCAGTGCTGTATGTTAATCTATATGACCAAATGTATATACACACCTGACCATCACACCCATCCAATAATGGTGAATTGTATTGTATTGTCTTTGTATTTCCCTGCACTGGGACTAAGAGGAACAAATCTGGTCCAGCATGACAATGCCCCTGTACACAAAGCAAGCTTCATGAAGGAACTGGAGAGTCCTGACCTCAACCCTATTGAACACCTTTGGGATGAGCTGGAACAGTAAATGCACCTCCGGCCTCTTCATCCAACATCAGTGCTCGAGCTCATTAATTCTGTTGTGGCTGAATGGCAAATAAAATCCCCACAGCCAATTTCTGAATTCTAATGCAAAGCCTTCACAAGAGATTGTAGGTTATAATTATTAACAGCAAACAGGGGCTAAATCTGAGATGGTTGTTGTATGGGTGTGATGGTCAGATGTCCACAGACAGTACCTTTCTCAACAGTATAGTATCTACCTCTTACCACCTTTTGCTGGTCAGAGCTGTAGATCTATGTGTATATTTATGTCAAGTTCAGCTACAGGATCATTCAGTGTGTGGACTGTAGGTATTAAAGCATGTTTTGGTCATTCGGGTTGTTCTGCTCAGCTCAACATAATTGACTCTAATCACAAAAGCTAGCTAATAATTTTTTTTTTCAAAACTGGACAAAATAAACACTTGCAATAAGACCATTATTTCTACTTTCTCTATATTTCCTACCTTCAGACAGTCCTGGTTCATGAAATCATATTTTCCCTCCATCTAAACAAAATAACACTGCATAGCAATGCATTTTATAAATGATGTAAATGATTTCAATGATTTGATTACTACAAATGTGTACAGTAAATAGAATAGAATTGTGCCTGCTCTGTCTGGCCATTTCTATTCATCCTGATAGCTGATATTTGACTATAATACAATAGAATACATCAACAAGCACACTGTCCATCCTGGTCATGCTGCCTCATACACACATCTGATAGTCGAAAACAAGTGAATCACCGTATGAGCTAAAAAACAGCACAAATGCTGAAAGAGGTTTCCATAGAAATATTATTACACTGTCAATGTAACAGTATTGCTTACATCTGCAAAAAAACAACAACCCACATCTCGTGTATGAGTCAGCTCTCGATGTTCACAATGACATGTGGACTGTTGATATCTTCATGCTGTGAACTGCTCTGTCTGCTGAACACAAAGCGTTCCACCTTTTTAGGTAACATGGATTCGTTTTTCAAACTGTGAATTCATTTCCGGGCTTTACCGAAACACAAAGTAGTGAATTAAATGAGATACTGAAGAGGACAATCAGGCAATGGATCAGTCGCAGAGGACAAAAGACAACCATTTCCACCTGAGCTGGATTTTGATGAGAGAAAAAAAAAAATCAATTGAGGCTGAGATAGCTCTTTACCTGGAAAAAGGCAGTTATTTCAGAGTAATTTAAAACTTGTAATTTGGGTTCAGGCAATTGAGTCATGTTTGCACAGAATACTGTGCAATGTACATTTCCTTACAGAAAATTCTGTGTGTGTGTGTGTGTGTGTGTGTGTGTGTGTGTATGTGTAGTCTTGTGGGGGATGGAGGTTTACAAAAGGTCTCTGTACTGTGAGCACTGCACCATAATCGAAAGCCCCTATCACTCAAGACTGTTCTACCAGCACACAAGCTCTCTCCTTTTCAAGAATATAGTAGAGCAAATACAAGTAGGACAAATCTTACCACATTATCTTTTTCATATCTCTGTAGTCCAGTGGTTTTGCACCACTGAACTCTGTAATTGTAGCTTTCTATGTAATGAGGTGTTTACACACTGCAACACTACTGTTACATCTCTCTCTATGTACAGTAGTTACGGTAGATACTGCATTGACTTTTTCAGTCACCTAAATAACAGCCTGATTATTTTTCCTTACATATGTATGCCATTATTAAAGGCGTGCTTTCGAGCACAATGTCCAGCCTTATTTTCTGATGCCTTTCACACTGATCTAAATGCCGATATCACACATTGTTCCAGCTGAAGCACAAGCAGCTAAATAGGGACTGAAGCTCCTGCCCAATAATGAACCCTCTATTAGAGTCACTTAGATGTTTTCCTCTTGCCATCTTCTACAAAGGCCAACTTTGATTTCTTAGCATTTTATACATGCTACAGTATATGTAAGGCTGTCCATTGTTTAATTATTTAATGTAGTAAGTTTGTCAAAAAGCAACTGCACTTTGTTATGTTTCTCCAATCATTTATTCAGTATTTGCCCTTTAATTTGTTAATTGTCCGCAAATAGTAAGAAACAGGAACTGGATCTTGGACAAAGACAGAGATAGAATCAGGTTCTTTAACAGTAACTAGGCATGAGGCATGAAGCTGTGATCAGTTAAGGGCACATTCTGCTATTTATAATTTTAGGGTAAAGAGATACAGTAGATAACACAACCTTTGCTTCAACTGCAGTATCAAGTTAAATAAAGTCAGTGAGATCTAGTATTTAAACAAAACTGTAAACTTCTGAAAGATCTATATACTGTAGGATGTTTGCCTGCCAATTCCGTTTATTTAAACAAATGCTTCTACTCACATCAGAGCCTCGGATTGTAACTTCTTCTTTACTTTACACTGAAATACTAAGGTATATTATTATTACTACACACAAAACAGCTTTATTTGAGGTTTCAAAAGCAATATCATAGACGCATTGACGTGTATTGCATTTTAAAAGGATTTTGACAACTAATTAGATTTTGAATTTGTTTACTCCCTGCTTTCTGCTAATGCTGTGTTTTTTGCTTAAAAGAGTGTCTATTCATCAAAATGCTGTCAATGGCACAAAGGACCAATAGCTTTGTCCTTTTTTTTTTTTTACAAGAATATAGACTTTAATTTCCAGGTTGTGGTTTCACTGAGTTGCTTTATCCTGCAACAGTTTAGGGGTACATACAGTACAGTACAGTAGTTTCAAACAATATTAAGTCAAGACAAAACAGAGGAGCTTATTTCATTAACCAGGACTGGCAGGTCTCAACAAAAGTTCCAGCTACATATCAAAAAGCACATAAAGACCTGAAGCCAGTCCAACTAAATGTCAAACAAATCTTTTATTATATACTCAACATTTGCTGGGAAAACAATGAGACTGTGGTGAACACGCATTTCAAAAGTACAGACATTATCCACTCCATTGGTCTCCCAATTTTTGCAGTATATGTTATAAAAGAAATAATTTTGTAAACAATAGACACAAGGTGCACTTACACGTTGCCTTTGTTTGTGGAAATGTATTGGTTTTCATTTTGATTGTTTTTTTTATACAGCTATCAGCTTGCCTGGGCCAGAATGATTCCTTCCCCAGTGGACCCATAATAGCACTTTTTATACCACCAGGTACAATATTAAATCTAAAGAGGTAACTGGGGCAGTGAGCATGTTCTCCCATAATGAAACAACAGTTTATATCCATAAAACAGCAAAAAATATTTTTAGCCTGTTTGGCCACTCCAAAGTGGTAATAAGTATTTCATTAGAATTGAAAATGTATATACAGTAGAGTTTGCTGAATGGCTGATATTGCATGTGATGGAAGGAAAAACTGCCATTATTAGATTAACTATGAGCTATAATCTAAATTATTAGATTAACTATGAACATCTATAAAAATCCCTCAGTTTCATTCAAAATTGTGTTAAATTTTTCTATTCATGATCGATTTTCCCCGTTTTACAATATCATCATGTTGTGCAAACACTGCAAAAGAAGAACGCGCACACACACACACACACACACACACACACACACACACACACACACACACACACACACACACACACACACACACACACACACACACACACACACACACACACACACACACACACACCTTAAGAGGTTCCTTAATGGCCTTTGTATGATCAAAAGTCTTAAATGTCAAAAAGAAAAAGGCCCTAGTTTGAATCGTTCATAGCTCTTTGATGTACTGTAAGGTTCTACACAGATCCTGTAAGCACTACAAAAGAGCAAGCTACCATTTTGTGTTGTATGTTGCATGGTGAATTAAAATATAGGCCAAATATGAGACATGGATGTTTTATTTATTTTATTTTTTTTGCATCCTAAGGCTTTTAATTTTATTATTACAGTTCATGAATAGCCCAAGGTATGAGGGAGAGATACCTGTGCTTATGCCATTTTTTGATTCAAGTAGACATTATCATTTTCGTGTGGCTCTCTAATTTTAATGTGTTTTACCAATTACTCGATGAACCCCAGTAGGCTTGCCCTCTGCATGAAGGCAGCGTGTTTGTTTATTATTTCCTGAGAAGCGGTGGGGAAATATATCAGCACATGATGTAAGGTGATATATCTGGTAACAGTGTTTGATTTATCTGTTGATGGATGCCTAATAGTTTCAAATTCGTACCGCTGTGCCGTTGCATCTTCCCTGTTGCCAAGAAACACAACAACTTTTTTGAATCAGGGACAAACATGATACATTTTCTCTCTACACAGTACCACATAATAATACTGCCAGTAATCATTAAAAATGTCCAAAAAAATTCTGTTTTGTATCTGACTTTCCCTACAGAGAAGGAAAAGGAAAGTTGTGGTTAAGGTGTTGGGTGACTGATCAGAAGGTTGTGAGCTTGAACCCCAGGATTACCAAGCTACCACTGCTGGGCCCTTGAGCAAGGGTCCTCAAATGCTCAGTTGTATAAATGAGATAAATATAAGTCTCTCTGTATAAGGGTGTCTGACAAATGTCATAAATGTAAATATAACATAGGGATTTGATGAGCTCTGAGCACTCATTAGGATAATGATAGCTCACTGTAAGAGTAGGACAGTAAGAGGCTAAATCAATATAAACTCAGTTGATGAGTATCATAGGTTGAAATTGAGACAGGGAAAGGACGAGTGACTGATGCTGCCCAGTGTCCTGTTCCCTCCTCAGAGCCAGCATCAGTCCTGAAACGCTCTTTGTACTTCATCAGAACAATCTGAAAATATGGAACAGTTACATATTTTTGGCTAACTCTGGGTCCACTGTATTTGACAAAAAAAACAGTGAGCAGCAATTCAGCAGGCAGAACATCCTAGAAAGATGGCCAGACTGGATTAATGTCATTGAAGGTATTCTGTAACTCTTGAGTACTCTTTACAACCATAGTGAGAAGAAAAGCCTCTCAGCTTTTACCTTTAGGTGGGTGGGCTACAACTGTAGATGTAATTGTAGCATAAAAGCATTTATTATCACCACATATACATTACAGCACAGTGGAATTCTTTTCTTCACATATCTCAACTGAAGAGGTTGGGGACAGAGGACAGGGGCAGTTGGATTAATTGCCCAACAGTAGCAGCTTGGCAGTGCTTGGGTTAGAATCCCCGACCTTTCAATTAATAACACAGAGCCTTAGCCACCACTGGCTCAATAAAATTGCGTTGTGGACATTTCCCTTAGGCAAGAACAACAATCTAATGCCACAGGCCCTCAAAACTGCATCAATAGGACAATTGAAGATAACAATCCTTTTTTTTAACTCAGTCTTGACAAACTATGACTTCATGGAGCTTGCTTTGTGCGGAGGGGCATTGTCAAGCTGGAACTGGTTTAGGCTTCTTAGCTACAGTGAAGGGAAATTGAAATGGTACAAAGATATCTTATACTTCTGCATGCTTCAATTTGTATTAACAATTTGTGGGAAAAACCTACAGGTGTGACTGTTAGGTGTTCATAACTTTAGGGCATATAGTGTAGCACAGTACTATATACACACATTCATACACTCATTCACACCTAGGCACAATTTAGTCTTCCAAATTCAGCTACTGATATGTTTTTGAAGAAATTTAAAAGCAATGAACAATGACAGGAAATCTTTTTTTCAAATTGCTATTTTTGTGCTGATTTTGTAAAATAAATAGTTTTAATTCAACAGGAAGTATCTGGTGAATTACTCCTGAAGGTTATTTACAGTACGTAAACAGGTTATTGAACTCTAATTATGATATATATTTATTAGGACTGGGTGGTATAAAAATATAATAATGATAATTAAAAAAGGACAGTTTTACATTGTTTACAGTAGGCTATATATATATATATAAAACTTGTTTCTCACTGATCATGCTGGAGTACTATTTATCTGTCCCATTCTAATCCTCGTCTTCTTACAAAAGCTGCTCAGTGGATAAAACATTATTAATAACCTTCTTTGGTCTACACGCTGCTTAAAAATTATGATGGTGTAAATATCCAGCTGGCATTGTTTTAGTTTTGCTGAATTTTCCTAATCAATAAGTTGAAAATGTTTTACAGCTGAGATTTGTAATTCAATAAAATGTTACTTATTTATTTGAAAAGGAAATGAAATTTATTTTTGGGGAAGCATTATTGTATTTTACAAGCTCTCTAAAATTATCTCTCTTTATCTATTCATTTTTCCTTTCACAAAATGGATTATATATCAAAGATTCAAGGATTTGTGCCAGTTATAGTAGTTAGTCACAATATCTGATTACATTATCCAATCACTCAATCCTACTAATTATAGAAAAGGTGTTATCAATGTTTCATAGAGTTTTATGTATTTTCTTAAAGTCTTAAAGCATTCCATTTCATATTGTTTGTGTATGCTTGTAGTGTAGTTAAAATGGTATGATGGTTACAAGTGTTAAAAGTTTGTTATATATGTCTAGAATTATTAAAAATTGGGGTCTACATGTCAGGTATCTCAATCTAGAAACTAAAAAGCAACTAAACAAAAATACACAATAAATGATTCTGAGTATCAGTAAAGTTCACATAAGCTACAGGGAAGTTTATGTTAACACAATGGTGCTTTGTCATGATACAGTATGTCATGATATGTCATTCTTTACAGGACTTATTTTAGACTAATTTTCATAATGTGGCATTGAAATTATATCGCCACTGTTATGGTAAGGTTTTTTATTAAAAAAAAATCCACAATCAGGATCCCTAACAATCCAAGCTCAATACCCAAAATTCACAATAAACAGAAATCATCAGAGTAAATCTACACGTTAGAAAACAAGCTAGAAAATAGAAAGGAATGATTTGGAAATTACACAATAAAGCGATATCCCTAATGGGAAGGAATAGACATAGATGTAACAAATAAAGGTAATGTTGGAAGATCTTCAGCTGAAGTTGTTTTGTACTTTAGTTGTTTTTACAAGCTGTTGTGTAAAGTGGCAGATTAAGGCAGTCTGTCATTCAGGGTAGATGTTGCAGTGTCTGTCATCTGTGACAGCTTTAATGACCTGTTGTGACAGGGCAAAACTGCAACTACACTGCTGCTACTCCATTATGGTGGTCAAGGTGATGTTGAAAATATAACTCTGTTGAGTTCCTGCTATTATTATTTTAAAATCACAACACTGTCTGGAGATAAGCCTTCAGAAAGCTGCTTGTGCAGTTAAGTGTTGACTTTCTAGTTGGTTTCATTCATCCATTCATTTCATCCATCCATCCATCCAATAATCAGCCATTCAGTCATCTAACCAACACCCATTCATTCATTAATTCATTCATTCATCGATATATCCATCCATCCATCCATCCATAAAAACATCCATCCTTTCTGTTATTCATTTATTTGTGTGTTTTGTTTGTTTGTTCACATAGCCAGGATCAGATGTGAGATATTACAATTGTAGTAATAAGAAATCACTACAAATGCATAAAAAAGCATAATATTATAACCCAGATTGTCATGAAAATGGGAATCCAGTATACATTGACCTTGTGAAATGGTCAATACCATAGTAGTGAAACAGAGCATGGCTTGGCTCTCACTGGTCGCTATAATGTTTAGTAGTCAAATATCTTAAATTAGTTCCATCCAAACAGCTTCATAAGCCAAGCCAATTAACACCTAAACCATATTATTGCATTATGACAAGTAATAGACTCAGTGAGGCAAACTAATTAAAACCAGTGTGCTGTAGTGTCAAACAACATTTTCCCAGCCTGCGTCTTTGTATAACAAGAACAGCCGTGCATTACCACGGGGAATTTGGGGTGGGTGGGTGTGGGATATGGGGGCTGCTCAGGATCACAAAGATAACCAAATAGATACATTACTGGTTTTATGAACAGTGAACCAAATGAAATCTCGTCAGAAAAAATTCAACCTCACCAACTCTCTTTTAGTATGACCAGTTTTACTCAATGCATATTATCATTAATTAATAAATAATTAATCACAGTACTACTAAGGGCCATTCAGAAATAATACATCTTGTGTGTCTGTGTGTATGCCCGTGTGTGATATGATACGATGATATAATGTAAAAATAAAGCACGGTTGGCCTTTCCAAATTTAATTAATTACTATTTTGAAATAATTTGGTAATTGCAGTGGATGTGCCCTTATTTAAGAGACAAAAATAAAAGACCACTGTAACATAATCAAGTCCCAATTGAGTCCTCTGAGAGTTTGAGCTAGACAAATGGAGTCATTAAACAAATCATTCACACACAGTCACTTAGCGACTCACCCAACCACACATTTTCAAATCAGCTATTCATTTTCCACTGCAATATGCTTTCTAATGGTCTAATTTGAGAGAATAAATTTGCTTAACTAATTTAATTATTTGTCTATTTTCTCACTGTGTTATTCCATATGGGAAATTTAAAATGGTCATATAATTTATTTGGTATTTAACCATTTTGTTTTTGGTTTTTATGACCTAAATATTGGAATGGAGCACTTAACAACTGTTCCTTGTCTTTAGTATGCAATGCAGTTAATACATTGGACTATGGAATATATATAAACTGAGGGTTGGCTCACAGAACAGAGAAAACAAAAAGCAGAATAAAATAGAAAGAAAGAATTAGACATAGATCTTGTCACTGCCTCCCGCTCCACTTCGTCATTTAGATCAATATATACTAAGCACATGTGTAATTTGATTATCATGCAAAAAAACAACAACAATTGCTTTGTAAAAGATGTAACACAATATGAAAGCACAAGTGAATAGAAATTTGTTTTTATCTGCTGTTTAAAAATAGCATCAATCCTTTGAGAGCTGGCAGTCTCACACTGTCTCATCTTTCACACACACACACACTTATGTGCATACACACATGCACTCACACACACACGCACACGCACACAAACGGACAAACACACCTGTGAGGTAAGCAGCCTTCTTTTTGGTCTTTAGATCTATTTTATTGTCTTGCCTGAGACATAGAACAAGGATAGTATATCGCTTGTGTCAAAATCAACCATATTCCTGCTGTGTGTACGTTCAAATCCCGTTAATTACAAAGCTTCACCTTTTGTTTCAATCAGTTTATTAATCCACTACCTAATATTGGCAACTTAGTGCTATACATGAGAGATGAGTGTGAGAAAGGGAGTGAGATGCTGAGATAAAGAAGCAATGGAGATCACATAGCATGCGGAGATATAAACAGGTCTACAGATATCCTGTCATCGTAAAGCTGTTTGAGATTCTAATCAGCTTCACACTTTGAATTAAATGTGCTAAAGAGAATACATGAACAAATGATTGCATATTTATGTAGATCATAATAAATGCATACAATGCTGTGAAAGACCTCGCATCAGATCTGAGAAATTCATATACATAGATTCACAAAAACACGAAGAGATGATTCACAGACACACAAATAGACAGATTATATGCTTTGATTTTTTTCTTACCACTGACTTGTAGGTAGACGGAGGTTTGCATAAAGTTCTGTTAGTAGTATTGTGTGTTCTCTTTCTCTTTCTCTCCTTCTCTCTCTTCCCTTCTCTGCGTGTTTGTTCTCAACCTGCTGCTGATGTCTGGCAAACTGCAGGCATAGCACACACTCTCGCACATACACACGCACACACACACACATAAGCAGTGAGAGTCATACATTCATTGGAGGATCTAAGAGAAATCGGGGGCTACGTGGAGATCGGGGGACTCTGGAGAGGACGAACAAAAGAAATGACCATCTGGGGTGACATCAGAGGGGGGAATGTGTACAGAGGCACATAGTAAGATTCACTTCATCTTTTCTTAAACAGATCCATAAACGTGTGAAGAGAATTTATAGATTAAAATGAACATGAACGAGAAGGAACGAGTGAGTTTTGGGGTAAATATTTACAATTTGAAATCTGATATTCAGCATGAGCAGAAAATACTGACATAAACATGTATGAAAAAAGAGGAGAACATATTCATTTCTCATTTGATCTAGGAATAGATGAAACTATAACCTCATATACACCTGTCCATATCATGTGTCTTATACAAGCATTTACACACATAGCTTAATGCATCTCCAGTTGTCCAGAATGAAATCTGGTAGTATTCTTATTAATATGCAAACCAGTTGTTCCCTTCATGCTTCATAAAAATTCATGAAATCCTTGGCAACATTTTTAAAAGCATGAACTTCAGTATTTACTGAAGAGGTGTGTCTTCTCTTGGTCTGGATTACCTTGACAGATGCATTCACTCTGTAGAATGTGCCTAATATTCATTTGAGCTCTCCTGAAGTGAACTGGACTGTCTGTATGTTACAAACACATTTACTCTTTCATTAGCATTCTGATCTTTCTTCATCTGGATATAATCCTGACGCATGAAAAGGTCAGATATGAACATGGTCTGTCAGGCACAATTGGTTTGTTTTCATCACAAGAAAATTGACAGCATTAAACCTCTTCACACTATCTAGTCATTACCAACCCCTGAGGAGAATGATGTTAAAGAGGCAAGATAGATAAGTGCACTTCAATTCACAGTTTCAGCTGTCTAACATCATACTAATATCCATCATTTACTCTCTCTCTCTCTCTCTCTCTCTCTCTCTCTCTCTCTCTCTCTCTCTCTCTCTCTCTCTCTCTCTCTCTCTCTCTCTCTCTCTCTGAATATGCACAAAATATTCTCCTTATGCAATATAAAATCACTGTTCCTTACATAAAATATGACCAACTGCTTATCTTTCGTTAATGATTGTTTATTATTATTTCTCAACTTTAATCTGGTGTTGTGTAGATTAAGTAAAAATGAAATCTTTTTTTAATTGAAATCTCTGTCTTTCTCGTTCTCGTGTGTTCTAGTTCTCAGACATTTTTGCCCTGAAGTCGTTATAAAATGTTCAGCATTTTGGAAAATGATGCTGGAATCAATGGCTCCGCAATAATTGGATGCAGACCATTAATGTGCTGTTCTGACATCCTGTGAGAGAATTGCAGTCGAATTAATCAGAATTTATACGACCTTCATCAACAAATCATTTAGTGACAGCTCTTGCTGGCTGTATGCATCTCATTGCTTGTCGGTCTGTAAGTGACACATGCATGTTTTGTGTGACACATAATTCGTTGATTCTCACTCACGCTGAATGTCCCCAGCTACAGTCTGCGATTCGGTGACAGAGTGAAATAGGATGCTATTCCAATAAATCTCTGTGCTTAGGGATTCTGAAGGCTTTTTTTATTGAGCTGCTTTAATCTTAATTCCCCTCAAGGGTAAGGTATTATTCTTGGACAGGTGTCTCGCTGGTGATATCCCTGTTACTGCAACTGTTGACAGAGCTCATACATTTTTCACAGATTTTTTTTTACATTTTTTGGGTCAGTTTAAACATCTTCCTTTTGAGCTTTTCGAGATGCTGTTTATGTAAATATATTCAGCTGGAACACATAAATAAACTCATTTGACTATGCTAAGAAAACTTTCTGCATCCGGATTGAAAACACTGTTTGGAAAACTATGAATCAAAATCTTGGCTGCAAATAAATAATTAGATTTTGCTTCCCAGATTATTTTCATGTAAAATTGAATATAATTAATTTGGCAGGAACCAACAGATCCTTGATTATTTTTTATTGCATGGTGCCATGTTTGTGTTGTGCTATGCTATGCCTCAGCAAATATTATAATTGAAGTATAGATTTTATAATAGAGGAAAGGAGATGTGGGGTGATAATAAAAAGATGTGAACAAGCAAAACATTTTGTATTGCCTTATATATAAAGGATTATATAAAAGCAGAAACAATGTTTATATGCTTTTTGTGATGTATTTTATTTGTGTTTGTGTGTGTCTTTATGGGTGGACATAATTGTGGCTATTTTTAGATTATTTGTTTGCCTGTTCATGGACACACACACACACACACACACACACACACACACACACACACACACACACACACACACACACACACACACAGCTTTACATACAAAACCACAACCGCCCACCTCTATTGAGATTATATAAGCAACCTAATTCTATGAGTCCACTTTACCCAATTCTTCCATCCTTTAAATCCACATAAACAGAAACTTGTCTGCTTAAATGTAAAAAATATATATATATATATATATATATATATATATATATATATATATATATATATATATATATATATATATATATATATATATATATATATATATATATATACAACAAGAATAAAAAGAAAAACATAACATGTAGAAAGAGGAAAACATCAGCATATACCTGTTATAAGTAATCATGAGCAACAGGGTAAAGATTGCGCAATTTTACTAATCCTCAGACAGAAATTATGCATTTGGATTTTGGCGAGGAGAAAAACTGTTGCTAGTTAGCTGTTGGCGTGGATTTAAAGCAGAGTTTAGCGCATTAGCAATGACAGCGTAGCTGTGACATGTGTCTGGCAGCCAAGCCAGAAGCTAACTGAACCATATGAAATCAAGATGCATGCAATTTCATGCTCAGCTCCTGACAAGCTCCCGTGGGACACTATGTGAGAAACTTGCAACCTTGAGACATCTGTGACAAAATGACATTTTTTGTGTGTTTGTGTGTGTGTGTGTGTGTGTGTGTGTGTGTGTGTGTGTGTGTGTGTGTGTGTGTGTGTGTGTGTGCGCCATTCCATACCTGTAGGTTGCGGCTGTAAGAACAGAATATGCAGTAGTAAGAGAGGATAAATTTGGATGGAGGAGATGCAGACCCCCAAATCATGATCATTTTTATCTCTGTGCTGCTGTAGAGTAGCCAGGAAACACTAAATAACGCTGTGTGATCAGTAGAAGATTGTAGTAGAAGCAGTGATGGCACATCTTTCATATGTAATCACTGAAGAAATGATGGAATTGAATGAATGAATGAATGAATGAATGAATGAATGAATGAATGAATGAATGAATGAATGAATTGGGTGCATGGAATTCTTTATTATTGCCACATATACATTAGAGCAAAGTGGAATTTTGGAACTGAGGAGGTTGGGGTCAGAGTGATGATCTACCATCACCTGGTCTTGCCGGTTCATTCATTCATCATTGCCATAAAATACCTTTATGAAAGTTGTGATAAATATGATTAAAATGTTATACTAGTAATACAACAAATTTACATTTTCTCACAACATTTTATAACACCTGCTCTACCTTTGTTTATCTCCTACTGCAGGACCTCAGTGAAGTCCTGCTTTTCACCATAGGTGCTGATATCTATCTATCTATCTATCTATCTATCTATCTATCTATCTATCTATCTATCTATCTATCTATCTATCTATCTATCTATCTATCTATCTATCTATCTATCTATATGGACACCTATCTATATGGACACCGAACATCCTATTCTATTTCCGTTAAAATTGAGCTTCACTCTTTTGTGAAGCCTTTCCACTGTATGTTGAATTGTGGCCGTGGTTCATTCGGCCATGAAAGTATTTATGAGATGAGGTACTGATGTTCTGTGAGGAGGTCTGTAGTGCAGTCAGAGTTCCAGGTTATCCCAAAGGAGTTGAGGTCAGAGTTTTGTGCAGGACACGCCAGTTCTTCACTAAAGTCTTGGTAAACCGTATTCTTTATGGAGCTCTAATGCTGGAACAGTGTTTGGGTCTTATTGTTCCAGTAAAGGGAATTTGTAATGTTACAGCATACAAAGAAATAAGAGTCTCTCTATATACAATTGTGTGCTTCCGAATTTGGAGAAGAACCACAAATAGATGAGATGGTGAGGTGTCCAGGTGCACAAGCATTTGGCCATAAACACATATTCACACTTGAACTAAGTGTGGGTTATGTTATCTACACATTTAGTATAACTAAACTAAAGTATAACTAATTTTAGTATTCTATAGTAAGTAGAATTTACATTTGTTTTCCTAAAAGATGAAGGAACAACCTTAAAACCAATGATAGTTTCAGGCTCAGTGTATCAAAACAGACTTTGAAGCCCTGAAAGTAAATGGACATTTGTTTGAGTCCTGCTCTAATACTCTTTCTGATAAACTGCCATCTGGCACAGAGAAAGAGATGGAGAGGGAGAGAGAATGAGCAAAAGTGCAAGCCTGAGAGAAGGAGGGCGTGGTGCCAAACCCCGGGGAGATCTCAAATCCATTCTCACCTCCCGATGAGCTTGGAGACAGATGGGGGAGAGGAAAGGAAGCAGAATTCAACAATCTGGCAAACAGGGTTGTTCAGAAAGCAATGACCATTGATGCAGGGAAGAGAAAGACAGAATTCAGCATGATATTAGCTAAAAAGAGTGTGAGATCAGACACGCTATAAAATCAAAAGGTGTATATAAGTCACATCACACAAACTGAAGTATGCATATGTGTCTGGTATGAAATGAAAGTGACTTATTTTTTTTTAAATCCACACAATGACAAGGTAAGATTAAAGTAATGGTTTGTAAAGAGATTTTGACAGTTCTGCTGAACACACTATTATTTTCTTTTAAAAAAAATCAATGAAGAAATTTAATTCTTTATATGGCAATAATGTTAGAGCAGTGGGACTTTATGCTAGACCAGAATAGCTGCAGAGTAAATTTCAAGGATGGAAGATTTTTTTTCTCCTACTACAGGTTTTGCCAGAGATACATATCACAATAGTATCAGTGCATCAGTTACAGGGGGATGTCATACAGAAGGTGGAATCAGACTAGTGGATTCTCTGCTTCCTTATTTCCTCTTTTTTCCTCGTGGGCTGTATGTGGGCTGTTGCTAAGAAACTGACTGTCTACCACATAGAATCTTACACGTTCTCAGTGTACAACAGTTTTATACCTTCTTCCTGGAGAAAATGTCTACCTTTATTTTATACAAAACACACCCATATGTACATTCCTCATATCTTAGTCTGTCCTACTTGATTCAAATACATCAGCTTTTCAGAGGTTTCTTAATCATCTACTCTGCCTTATTTCTAGCTTATGTGTTCAGCCTCTTTGGACTTTCTCTAGAAATAAAATTAGGTGAGAAGCTGAAATAAATAAAAACACAGAAAGCTTGTCTTAAGGAAACATGTTTATAGGAGTTTTTTCTCTTTGGTAGAAGTAGATCATGCGTGAAGGTGATGTGTGATAGTGAAGCTTCTTTTTTCATTATGTCTGGACTGCTGTTTCTTCCCCCTTATTTGATATTTCTGGAGTGGTGTTTTACCTGATGTTTTTTTTTTTGGTCAAAATTCTGGGGATTTCAAGAGCAACACTGACTTAATCATATCTATCTGACCGCTCTCATTCTGTCACAATGGGGTACTCACAAGTCTTTTGTTTTGCATCTACATGCTGTCTCTTGAGTTATGATTTTACGGTGATGACAATGTACAAATTTATATTCATCAGATGCAACATGATTCCATCCTAATCCTTTCTGTTTGCATTCAAATATTGACTTTCTGAATCTATATTCAAAAACAGAGGTTATTATTATTGGGACTGTCTCTTACACATGTAATGTAAACACATTTAATCTGTTCACAGACCTCTTGATGCCATGATTGACTGCCAGTTCTTTTCCTTTTTTTAAATCCTGTAGCAGTTTTAGTCAAACAACATTTATTAAAAATAAATTGGATTGCATTAAATAGTTAGATAATGCTAAGCAATGCACATAGTTACATGTGTATGTAATCATCTGTTACACATTTCACATGTTCTGTTGTGCAGTAAATAAAATGCCTGGAAGTCCACAAGCTCCACATCACAATCCACAAAATGTGGTTCACAACATACACCATAGCCTATAGAACCTGGCCACCATACGCTACACTCCCAACACTCACTCACCAACCCCCCCCCCCCCCCCCGCTACTCAATACACCTGTGTATAATCAGACAAACTCTCACTCAAAGCAATTTTACACTTCTACTGTAGAGAGAATTCCTACTAGATGTATCACCGCCCACAAAGGCAGAGCTCTGCAGAGAGCGGTGACAGAGTCAGCCCAGCACATCATCTGAGGTGATTTTCCTTTCCTACAAGACATCTAAACCTGGCCATGTGAGTGAAAAGCACTTAGGTGCAGCAGAGACTCCAGCCACCCGAATCATGGACTGCTCTCGCTGCCACGATCAGGTAAATGTATTACAGCATCAGATCCCACACCAGCTGGCTGCTGGAAAGCTTCTTCTCACAGACCATCAGACTGTTGAACTGTAACCAAAAACAAGCACAACCCGCTATATGTACTGCACTATATCATGATCTTTTGAGTATTATCACTTATTGTACTGATATCAGACACTGACCTTGAATGCCCTTGTATTCTATGTTTACTACCTTCTATATTGTTATATGCTAAGAATTTATAGAACTGAATATGTACAATATATCCCACTATACCACTTAATGACTGCACACATTGTTTACATTTTCTATTTTTGCAAATGTCTGTGTAGGTGTGTACAAATGTACCATACAAATGTCACTGTATATAGATGCTCTAGCACTCTATGCACATGGGAATAAACTTGAAACTTAAACATCTCTCACACTGGCAGTTCGACGAGAAGTATATGCTCAGTTCATGAAGTTACAAAGCCTTTTGTACTGCTTGTATTTTACTGCTTTGACCTACTTCAGTGTTTACTCACATTAGTTAAAATATGTATCAGGAATTGTGCTTAAACATTAGTACTTGCTACACATATTCCCACACATACTTTTTTTTAGCATAATATTGTTTAAATAGGACATTATTGAACATTTGATTAAGCAGATATTATTAAAAAGCATACACGTGAGGGAAATTCAGGACATCAAAACTGATAGAATAGACAGAATAAACAGTTTATATACAGTACACTGGTTAGGTAAAGAAAGGATCAGGTACAATCAGTGGAATTTTCACAAGCACATGCAACTTATACTCAAGTGACAGGAATCACTTAAGAACAAAACAAAAAGAAAAATTCCAAAAACAACGCATGGATGTGGACTTTCAGTGGGATGCAGGTCGTTTAAAGCAAACCACACCGCATTCTTGTACACAGAGCAATTCAGACAAACATTAGAAAGCCAATCCAAATGCAAGACACATTCCCCAGCATGACTGCGGTCTTTCAGTGGGATACATGCTATTTAAGGCAAATCACACCACATCCTTGTACAGAGCAAGTCAGGGACAATAATCACAAACACAGTGGTTGGGGTGCAACATAAAATATATCTGCCTTTGGACTAGATGACACTCAATTCCATACACTGCAGGAGGTTTTGCAAGTGCTACCGAGGGGTGAATGATAATAAAAATTAAAGCTGCAAATAGCACTTTCAGGGGCTAAGCACCAAGACTCTATGAGCTGCACATTCACAGATATGATACAATTGTTGCTTAAGCAATCACAAGAAAACAGGGCTATAACTAAAGAATAGAATAGAAGCTTTTCAGAGCGCATGGTCAGTCATGATACGGCACCCCTGGAGCAGAGAAGGTTAAGGGCCTTACTCGAAAGCCCAACAGTGGAAACTTATCAGTGCTGGAGCTTGAACCACTACTCAAGGTAAGGTAACTGCTAGATGAACAAATGGGCAGCAGGGTGACACAGCTGTGGTATCCAGATGATTTTAGCGCAACCTGGTGAGTGCAGGATAAAATATAGAGGAGTAGAAATAATCCAGTTAGAGTTTTATTGACTTTTTTGAATGTTATTGTAACTTTAAGCCAGTAGGTGGTACTGGCAGGCTTGTAAGTTGTATTGATGTTACTGAAAGGCTTCAGGACATGATCCTAAAGATGCCTACCAAGTTTTGTGAAAGTGTACAAAGTTGCTGAGATACAACCTCACATCCAGAGAACAGACAATACAAGAGATATCTGTCTTTCTAAATGTAATAATTGAATCCTGGCTTCAATTTGGTGAGAAAGGCGACACATCAAATCTGTAGATGTTTACAACCATTGCATTGAGTTGATATTAAATCAAAATATAATATTATATATTGAAAGGAGCGAAGTGCTGTTTGGTGAGGGACTGAATTTTTGTACTGTATGAAACAACTCATAATGGATTGTGTTTACAGTTCCAGTTAGAGAGAAGCATAATCCCCTGAGAAACACCCTTAACCATCAGTTGCTCAGCTGTTTATAATAAGATAAAAATGTCACTCTGGAAAAGGATGTCTACTAAAGGCTGTGCTTTATCTTGCACTTACCTTATTTGTTGTAAATGTGGTATAGTGTAAAATTCTCTTCCTAGATGCACTATAATTTGCTTAAGTTGAAGGTAAGAATACTTTATCTTAATCCAATAAGTGACTATGCCTATGTGAATTATAGTGTTTAAGAGCTTAAAATTGTGGTAATTTCTCAAACTGGACTTCAATTCAACAATACTGTAAAACGATGCTTTCAATCTGTCTTTCTCTCTTGCAACACTTGTTTCACGTAATGTATGTTGCACACAGATATGAGAATGATGAGGGACATCAAGCGGCCAGCCATTTTACCATCAAACCCGAGTGAACATGTCAGAGTGGGGCATGAGGGTAGGGGATGTCCCAGAAATTCACCAAAATTTCCATGAACTTTCCAGATCTGCTCTTTTAAAAACTATTCACCAAAAGCTTTATTTGACAAATATTTTGTCAGCCTAGACTTAAACAATGAGACTGTGTCTGAATACTAATTGGAAGGCTGTTAGGAAAAAAATAAAA
This sequence comes from Tachysurus fulvidraco, assembly GCF_022655615.1. NCBI lineage: Eukaryota > Metazoa > Chordata > Actinopteri > Siluriformes > Bagridae > Tachysurus > Tachysurus fulvidraco. The sequence goes on from NC_062518.1 coordinate 11,931,195, forward strand.
AGCCCTGCCCCTTGATGTAGCCTTCACTATTTAAGGTCCCAAAAAGTAGCTTGCATCTTTGAAAATATGAACAGAGAAGGTGGGTAGCATTCACATTTCACCCCTAGATGGCTCTGTTGGAATTCTCTGGCACTGTTTGGGTGTATTTAAAATGATTTTTTTTTTTTTTTTTTTTGCTGCTTGGAAAAAATAAACAAAGTAAAAATTCTATCTCTCGTGTTTCACTCCATTTATAAGCTAGTAACCATGATTACTGTAAAGTTGGATTTCTTTGTCAACGGTATAGGTAATAAATAAAAAGGAATATGGCAATAAAGACAGGATAAAATAAAATTAAAGCATGACCAACAATAATAATAACAACAACAAAAGAATCTAAGATAATAATATAATACAGAATTGAAAAGAAGAGAAATCTTATGATGTTATGTATTGATCTCACATTCTGAGAACCCCTTAGCAGAATTTTGCTTAGGGCCCCAGGGAGGTCAGGATCGGCTCTGGGTAAGAAAGTAAGCCTTATTGACACTGCTCTGCTTGAGACCATGAGTGAAGCAACTTCCCTGGTTCCTATGAAATGATCTGTTAGCATTTATGCAAAAGGTTTGTTTTTGTGGTACAATTGCCTTCCAGTTACTTCACAGCTTGTTGACTTCTTCTTTGTGTAGAAAAAGATGGTGGTCTCAGAACTTAACTATTTACAGTTTCCTGTTAAAGCACTAAAAAGATACATGGCACATGGATTATCCCCAAATTATGCATTAATGCATGTATTGCTTTCAATCTTATTAGGAACAGTGAAAGGGCAAATAGAAAAGAACTTTCATCACTGCATCAGATTTCATCACTGCAACAGGCCACCATGAATGGACAGTATGTTGGTATGTTGGATTTTTTCAAATCACCTTGTGTAAATATATACTGGTAACATACTTATTTTCAGTAATTTTTTACAATACTTTTTCAAGCATTTATGTCTGACACTTTCCTCACCTTAAGGGTGGACCCAGAGATCTCAACTGGAATGACTATACAGCAGATGATTTTCAAACACTGAATTACCATTTCACTCGTGTCCCTCTGTCATCCTGACCCATCATTGATATATGTAACAGGGATATAGTAGCCTAGTGGATAAGGTGTTGGACAACCAATCAGAAGGTTGTGAGTTTCAGTCCCAAGTGCACCAAGCTGCTGGGCCATTGAGCCTGCTCAGCTCCATAAGCTAAGATAACATGTAAGTCGCTCTGGATAATGGTGTGTGGCATGTGCTATAAAATGTTTGAGTTTGATATAAAAGATCCTGTCTCAGCATCATAGTAGTACCCATAAATAACACCATGGGTAAATCCAGACATGTAAATTTCACAGTATATCAGACCTTGTCATGTCATGTTTCATCATCTACCCACAGCACTATTAGAACCTTTACTCAACATCTGTGTGTCTCCATCTCCAAAGTTCTTGTGAAACCTCTGACATGCAAAGGTTATCACAGCTTTGCGAAATGGTCATGTCTATGCTGTATACACTCTGAGTGTTCTTTTGGATTACTGTTTTAAATGAACCGTCGGCTTTGATGTATGTCGTCTGCTCAAATTCCAACTGAATCTGAATTGATCTTGACCTTGACCTTGTTCAACTCTAAAATAAATAAATATTATTTTTTCTTATTCTTCTATATTGCTGTTACTTGATTCACTTAACCAATTTGTGGTTGATTCAGACTCCGAGATTCATCTTACAAGGTGCTGGCTGGATATCTGGTTTAATTATTTTAAATCTCTGTTGTACTTCACAGAGTACATAAAGCGATGCATCTTACAACGTTTTGAGAGTATTTGAAAGAAAACCAGTACTGCAATATCTTCTGCAAATCTGCTAACCTTCATCAATAGAGAAGACATTGTTAGAGGTCTGTATTTTCATCCTGCTTCCTGCAGGGGCAAAAAAATCTTGAGTCTACTTCTATTGCTCAAGTTCAAAAATTCATAATTATTATTCATAAGTATTACATAACAGAACCTATGGGCATTGTCTAGCATGTAATTCTTTTTATCGACATTGCTTGATTTATGAAGCTCAATACACTGTCTCATTTATTTGGTGTATTCTCTAATCTTCTGCATATTGATTTGGTCTCAGTATCACCTCATATTTATAGCACAGAAGTTATGGATAACTCTTAAAAACAATAAGGTGAAAGAAAATTTCTAGAGGTGGCAATAATTGTGACATTTAGCTTTTTATTTTCCAAAAAATACAATTTGTTATGTGAATTTACTTGAACTGAAGATCACATTTATCTCAGATAAATATACATATATCTCATGACAAAGACCATCACCCATATTTAACAAGGTTGGCAATTATTCTGAAGATGACCGTGCTATAGGAATATTTAGTGTGTGTGTGTGTGTGTGTGTGTGTGTGTGTGTGTGTGTGTGTGTGTGTGTGTGTGTGTGTGTGTGTGTGTGTGTGTGTGTGTGTGTGTCTGTGTGACACAGCTTTTTAATATTTCTGTGTGTATATATACATTTTGTTAATTACATAGACAAAAGAGTAAAATGTTGTCAGGAAGAGATTTTTTGTATATTGTTCTTAAACACCGATCCTTCTGCTGTCTATCTGCTTGTGCTTGAATGAAGTTCTTCTGAGGGAAAACCAAAAATGAATAATAAATGAATTTATTATAGTTCCCAATCTGGCATCATATGTATTTGATAAAAAAAACAGATGTATTTCAGTGCAAGTTTTCACTTATGAATGCAATATATAAGAATGAATTTGTTATTCTACTGCCATGTTTGTGTGATACTTACAGCATCTGTAGAGATTATTCACTCGTTTGATGTCATTTTGGCTCATCTGAGTGGCCTGGCCAAAGGCAACATTGCTGTTGGGGAAGGGGACCATGGTGGCTTGGCCATTCTTAGAGAAAGCAGTTCTGAAATAGCAAATAAAACAAACCCAGTCCCAGAAAACCCTCTATTAGTCTAGTGGTGCTGCCAGTACCAAAGAGTACAAAGTGAATGGATACCTCTTCTACAACAGCTACTCAACATGGCTTAAACTGAGATAGATTAAATAGAATATGTGTGGTTAATATTAAAAAAAAAAAAAACAGTGAAAGATTGTGTGAGAAAATGTGAAAATGTTTTCCTGGGATTGTCATACAGTATATTAAAAGAACTTCCTGACCTGTGGTACTGCATGACTGAGTTGTAGTCATAAGGAGTTCCCTGGTTAAGAGTGGCGATCTTGTCAAAGGCATATTTATAGCCTTAGCAAAAAAGAAAAACAATAAAAACAATAAGTGGTGGACTCATACAGTCTTGTAAATAGCTTAGTCATACAGTATATACACTTCTATCATATTAGTTGTGTATGTTCACCAAAACCTCATGACAAACTTTTCTGTTGATTGTTGCCAATGTAGAATAGTTATAGTTATGTAGACTTACTATCAATGATGTTCTCCCACACAACACGGATGTGATTGTCTCGGTCATTGCGACACTGTTCGTGGTTGAACCCCAGAGCATGAAGAAGCTCATGCTGAACTGTGTTATGATAAATACAACCATTTCGGTCGAGAGACACAGTTTGGCTGTACCCACGACGTCCAACGTAGGAATAGCATCTGTGCATGACAGAAGAATTTTATAATCCTGTTTTTGCAGTATTTCTAGTTTAGAATTTGTTCTGGTCTTCTAATTTTTTTGTCCTTTATTTTGTCAATGAAAAGAAACTGCTTTATCCTAGTTAGGGCTGAGGTGGATCCAGAACCTAGTCTGGGAACACTGGTCATGAAGTAATAATACACCCTAGATGGAACGCCAGTCCATCACAGGGCACTATTCACACACATTCATTTACTCATTCACACCTAGGGAGTAATTAACACACATACAGTACAATACAAAACTCCACACAATTAGATCTAAATATAAACATCCAATTATTAAGATCTGTCTTACCCACTGCGAGACTCAATACTGATGTAATCCCTCTCGTTAGAGCGTCGAATAAAACGAATGCATGTAACAGAAGAGAAGGAATCCAGACCTCGCTGGATGACCTGCAGCTCACTAGAAGCTGATGGGGACAAAGCAGACCAAAAAATGAGTTCCTCCAGAATTCACACATCAAACACAAATTATAACTAATAATGCAAATAAAGTAGTGATGATATTGCAGCATTAAAGTTATTGCAGCATTATTAGAAAATTAAACAGCAAGGAGAGGGAGAGAGAGAGAGAGAGAGAGAGAGAGAGAGAGAGAGAGAGAGAGAGAGAGAGAGAGAGAGAGAGAGAGAGAGAGAGAGAGAGAGAGAGAGAGAAATGACATGTATATCTTTCATCCAGTATCCAGAACAGGTTCACATGAGGTTCACATACTGAAGTGGTTGGCAATGACATAAGGCACGTAGACTTTGCCATCACTGGATTTCGGCCACATGCAGCCACTCGAAGTGCAGGGATCAGCGTTCCTTGCATCATGTTCATCATCCACAGCAATATCTCCTATAACTTTTGGCTCACTAGCATCACGAACTGGAAGGAGTAATCCAAAATATATCAATTTCAAGAAAAGACAAGGACACAGTGTCATAGATTCAAAGCACCACAGTATGAACCCAACCCCAACAGTCCGCACACCTTCACTGCAGAGCCAAAGCACACAATCCCCAACCCACAGGGGGTGTATCTACACTCTGACAACATCCCATTACATATGTTTACAGCAAAAATGTATTGTATTTATTAGCTGTATGTTTTAGCCTATAAATATAAATACAGAGTGCTGAATGATTAGAGAATAGAGGCCTTTGGTATGGTGGCCGAGAAGTGCAAAACACATTAAACACATTTCTGCTTGTATAGCTTCTGATCTGGTAGGCAGCATGTGTGTTTGTGTGTGTGTTTGTGTGTGTGTGTGTGTGTGTGTGTGTGTGTGTGTGTGTGTGTGTGTGTGTGTGTGTGTGTGTGTGTGTGTGTGTGTGTGTGTGTGTGATCATACCAATGCCTCTGTTTGCTCTCTCTAGCAGATCTCCAACAGATAATTCAGAAGCTGAACAGACAGACACACATACATTTAGAACAGACATCCATTCAATCATCCCAAAATATTTGTGTTATCTAATTCATTATCTAATATATTCCAACTTGTGAAAAATGTCTCTTACCAGGCTGGACATGAAGTCCCCAAAGGCCAAGACATAAAAACAGAGACAAAAAACATTAGGTAAAGAAACGTGTACAAACTTGCTCTCTCTCTCTCTCTCTCTCTCTCTCTCTCTCTCTCTCTCTCTCTCTCTCTCTCTCTCTCTCTCTCTTTCTCTCTCTGTGTTACCTTGTCCTCAGCTTGAACACAGCAAACCAGCAGCAGGGCCAGGAGCAGTCCCAGAGTCACCTTACACACAAACATGATGGCCGGTCTCCTATATGGATAAACAGATGCACCACTGACACAATTTCTTTTACATTGTGAAAATATGGAGCATGGTTTAAATTTCACTTATTTCTTTCAGTATATTTTATGATTTAAATATATTCTTAAATGAATTTTGAGAACTTAAGTATATTACACCACTACAATACTGATCATTGAGGGAGTAACAGTTCTGTGAGGAAATATATTGTTGTGTGGAGAGGACAGAAGATGGGCAGATTGATTTTAGACTAAAATAGTCTCTCTTTACAGCAGTGGCAAGCAGAAATGCATCTCATAATGCAAAACACATCAAACCTTGATGTAGGGATACAAGTGGAGATACAATTTTTTGTGATTATTTTAAGTGAGAAGAATCTGTCTCTCTTATATGATACAGATGTCAGCTAACATTATTCTGAACACAAAAATTGTATAAGGGTTTATATGGGTGGCTAAGAAATAGCAGGATTTGAGTACAATTAAGTTTTCCCATTAAGATTTATTTCATTCTTAACATAGTAAACCATAGTAAAACCTGATTAAACACTCTACCATGCAGATAAGGTGACGCATTGATTTGTGTGTGTATGTATATGTCAGGGCACAGGTATTTGTGCATAGGCAATACACAACAAAAAAGACCATTATACTGTATAAAGACAGTGCAGAAGAAAATACTAAGTACTATAGTAGGACAGTCTGTTGGTAACTCATACATAATATCCTGTTTGCTGGAGATTCAGTTTTAAACAAATGCCAAGCAAGGAACTAAGCAGATTTACTTCAACAGAAAAAAAATAATTAAAAAGAAAATGTACTTGGTGACTGGTCATATATCAACAATAAATGCTGACCAATTGGGGTATTGGGTTCCTACATAAGTCTTCTTTCTTGTTTTCTTGTTATCCAGCATAACAAAAGTCATCACTTAATTTTATTAAGAAGGAGGCTTAATGTTTTAATAATTCATTACATATTAAAAATGGGTTACATAAAGATAAATAATGCTCTGGTTTTGCTGCTTGTTCTAATGCCGAGATCACAAGAAAATTAAATCGTGATAACGATAAAACAGCTTGTTATGTCGAGATCACAAGATAATTGTCTCGATCACGATAAAACAACTTTTGTTATGCCAAAATAACATGAAAAGTAAGTCTTGATTACGACGAAACAACTTTTCAAGTCAAGATCACGAGAAAATTAAATAAGAAATAATAAATATAAAACAAGAAAGAAAAAATACAATAATGCAAGGCCTCTTAGGACTTCCGTAGGTTGCTGTATAACATTATAAATGTTAACATAGGCTACTGCTCAAGAGTTACTGAAATTGTTATCTTACTTAGCTAACTAAAGCATGATGACAATTAAGAGAATGAAAGATTTATTCACATACACAATAAAATTATACAAGCTAACATTAGATTTCATATTCGTCATCATGATTGAATCACAAAAATTGTCATTATGATTATCTCAAGACATTTTCACTTTTACATGTGTTACTGACCACCACTGATTAGGTTCCACTCTTGTCAGGCAAGAACAACTGAAGATTATGGAAAAAAAAAACCAAAAAAAAAAACCACCTTGTCTTTTAGCTTAACAGACGAATCAACTGTCAAGTTTAGGGCAGTTTGTACCCGGATTCATGACCTTGGCTGACAGGAGTGGAACCTCGAGGATTGATGTGCTGCATTTATGAGATGTTTTTCTACTTACCACATTCATAAAGAGTGTTTATTAGACTTCCTTGTCAGCTAAGACCAGTCTGGTCATTCGCTTCTGATCTCTTATTAACAAGGTGTTTCAGCCAGCAGACAGAATTCTGTATAAACTCTGGAGACTCCTGAACATCGCAGCAGATCAACAGTTTTTAAAGACTCAAAACAGCCCATCTGGCACCAGCAACCATGCTAGGATTATAATAACTGAGATCACACATTTTCTCCATTCTGTTTGATGTGAACATTAACTAAATCTGTGGCCCTGTATCTGCATGGTTTTCTGCTTTGTACTGCTACCACATGATTGGCTCTTTGGATAAATGCATGAATGTGCAGGGTTAAAGGTAGTCTTAATAAGGTGAACAGAGAGTATATTTAGTCTACAGGGCTACTTCAGTCATAATAACAACAGGTGTCATGGTGTAAAGCATGAACTGAATTTAATAGGTCTGTTATTACTTTATATTCTGAGGTTTTCCCAATACAGTACATACTTTCAAATCTAATATTATTCAAAATAAATTATTTACAGTTAAAAGATGCAAGTGTAATATATTAGCTATAGGATCTATTGAGCCATAATATTCAGAAAGATGTTGAATCTTACCTCAAATCACCAGAAGAATGGATCTGGCTCTTGTGTGGGACTTATATCCTGTGTTTATATCCTCAAATTTATCAAGTTGAAATGCACACTGGAAAGAAAGCAGGTGCAGGTTTCCCAGCAGAACAGATTAATGTGATCCACGGTAACAAAAACATATGGCCTTGAATTATAGAATAATTCCTTATTTCCAAGCCTGAGACTAAGCTGTATTTATTTTGTTTGTTTGATCTGTGATAGGCAGCTTTATAAATACAGAGGACCATTTGAGGCTTTCTATAAAAAAAGAAATGACTGCTGTCAAGTAATTATTCATACAATATGACTTTTTAGAAGTGCACTAAACTGTGGATGATTTGGATTTCAAAACATACTTTAAGGAGTACTTACTACACACAATCTAAATTTAAAATTTAATGTGTAAAGTTGAATTTTTAAGCTATTACAAATGAGCAAATAATGTAATATTTAATGATAAAGTAATTAATTTTCTGACCAAATAGACACCTGCGGTGGTTACAATAGGCTTACAGTATATTATATTAATAAAAATCATTCTAAGGATAAGCAAAAATCTAAAAATAAACTGTGTATTCTCCACATTGGTCATTTTTATGCAGTGCATTAGGAAAATAGAAGATTAATTATAGTTTGATCATTAAACTGGTGAGAAACTAGGACTGGATCCAGAAAATATATTGTTCCTTCCATGAGTATTGTATGCTCATTCCCTTACATTTTCCCTTACACTTAGAAGTCTTGATAAGGAGGAATAAAATCCATGGCTATGATAAAATAAATACATTGCTGTGCACCTTGTGATTTAATAATAGCTTTAGTATTGATTTTGCAATATTCATCACTAAAGACATGTAGACTATTGTTGGTGTTTGTGGCATTCAGAGTTTGGTGCTGGGAGTACATAGATGTTGTTGTTGTCTTTCGGCTGCTCCCTGTTCAGGGAAACTACACTGGATCATCTGAGCCACATATTTGTTTTGGCACAAGTTTTACTCTGGATGCCCTTTCCATTTTACCCAGGCTTGGGACTGGCACTGACAGTTATCCAATCAGTGGCTGGGTCGGAGAGCATAGGATTCTTTTGAAGTACAACCGGGACATGCTGAGAACATATAATTTATATAATACTTTCTTATTATAACATAATAATAATATCTTAACCATGTGATTTTTTTTTCAACCTTGTCCTATTTCTATGTTCTATCTCCTATATGTCAAGGCACAATAGACAAAATCAATACCTGAATTCTTGGAGTCAATTGGATCTTTAATAAGCACTTGCATTGTCTTGTCCTAATTGCAGCATGAACCTTTCAGAATGCAGAACTGCTGCATATTCAGCAACCAACCGCATTGTTGCACTCTTGCAACAATGCGGTTGGTTGCTGAATATGCAGCAAAAGCATATGAGTAAAAGCATCTGATGTAACAGCTGGGTCTGCTAGAAAAAGGAAGGTAAGGTTCTGCAAGGAAAGAAAAAAGGCTTTAGGCAAATTTCGAGAAGAATGACGATAGCCCACCAATGAAGAATTACGAAGGGAACAGTATAACCACAGAGTGCAGCCAAGCTAGCATCAAGGCAGCTTTACTAAAGCTTAATCCCTCGCTTGATGCAATGGATCAAAGGTTGGACCAACTTTATGGTAAAAACTTAATTAAGATCTTTGGTGGAAAGGTTCAGAAGGAATAAGAGCTGGCCTCTCTATGGTTAAATAATGAATTAATCATATGGAAGCATATATAACTGCTGCTTGAATATTTGATGGCATGAAGAAATAGAAGGAATTAATGTTATATCTGTAGTGAACTGAATGATTTATAAGCTCCTGGTTATACAATACATTGTCGATTGTTAAAACCACTGCACAAATTGAATTGAATATATGCTGCACATGCCAGCTGTGATGCAATCAGTGAACAAACACAACTGGCACACCTACAACCACAGGGCCTGTGCTTTTCTATCAAGAAGTCTGGCTGCTATGCAGGCAGCAAGTAATGAAAGTTACAGAGTTCCTAATTAGCAAATATTGAAGCTCTGGGGTTAAGTCATAAGATTATGCAGTTCTGCACAGGAATGAAACTCGTTATAAAGACAGAGATCAAACTGCAAGTGCCCACATATCGCTCATGTGCAGACATTCTGTGTAAGGTTGGAATGCTGGGATCAGCACCCCATTAATAAGCTAAATGGTCAGAACATGTACCAGAAGTGGTTACAGAAACATGGTCCAGTGCTTGTTTTGTTCTTGATGGAATGAGAGAAATGATAATGCCTCTCATCAAGGTGTGGGGGGTACTATGGAGGAGGGTGGCAATGGAAACATTTTGAAGCAGTGGAATAATGCAGCTTGATATCAACAAATATCCTGAACATGTAAGCTGTGTGATTAGTGCTGCATTTCCTGAAACACCTAAGCGGGCCAAATATACCACAGTAGTTTAGACAGACAATATTTTAGCATTTAACATCAACGGTAAAGGAGCACAAAATGGGAGACAATGTACAGACAAAGACAGTTTATGGGTCAGGATTGTTAGCACACCACTGGCCAAATCTAAAACTATGCTTTTCAGTCACTGTTACTGTTCAGAATGTCACAGATTATGCAGCTGATGTTGTCTTGTTTTTGCCAAACAGACCATGTTTCCGACTGTTACTAAAGTCAATATGTGCTCTTAATGCCCAACATTAATAAAAGAGTCTGGCTATCCAAGAAACAAGGTCACTTGTCCTTCTGTTTGGTCCTTGGTTGTGAATCCTGCAAGCTAGCAGGTGCCATGTGTCCAACAGGTTGAACACACTTTCCTTTTGTTCTGTTTATGTGCCAGTTGTATGCAAGTGAGGGGAAGTTTCCTTACTGTCATGTGAGATACTTGGGACAAATCTCCTACTACTGTACCTTACACTGTGAAGAGTCAGTTAGACACATCTCTCTGGAATTAAAAGGATAATTGGCAGCATTGTCTACATACTAGGAACTAATTCATTTATTGTTTAGAGTATATTAAAAAAAGGACATTTTCTAATGGGCCCCTTAGCAAGGCCTTTAAACCTCAATTGCTCAGTTGTATAAATTGAAAAAAAAAATTGTTTAAATGTAAGTCACTCTATAAAGGGTGTCTGCTAAATGCCATAAATGTAAATGTATAGACCTAAACTGTCCTCCAGTTGTTTTGACGGCCCTTAAAATGTCAATAAATGCTTACCTGCATTGGAGACATGGAGGAAAAAAAACTGACCATGGAAAATCTGCACCTGCTTTCTTTCTGTCAAGGTGACACAGTGTTAAAAATACACTAGGTGACTGTTTCACCTGTAAAAAAAAAAAACTGATACTGGTTATCAAGTTTGGTAGAGGTTTGGTAGAATATATAAATAGACACTTTAATGAAAAAATATGTTGTTTCTTTGTGGATGCTTGAGGAAAGGTGAATACCATATCCTTGACTATTTAAACATATTACTTATGTACTTATGTTTCTATTGCTTTTTTCATTAATATGCCCAAGGGGATAGTTATTGTTATTATCATTCCAAATGCTACATCGGTTCCTATGAAGGGAATGCTGTACATAGATCATCTAAAGGAATGAAACTATTACTTTTATTTCGTCAATATATGACAGAATTTTACCGTTTACTCTGTTTCACTTGACACAAAATAATTGCTTGTGTATCTTAAAAGCACTGTGCAGTTATGCATTGCAGGTTGCTGACCATGTTGACAGTGCATAAGATGACTGTGGGTCTTGTGGCCCTGTTTCTGGTTAGTTCTGTTAGAGCTGAAGTGGAGGTGAGTCAACTGGACACACACTAGTAGAGCTACGGCTGTTAACCAAAGTTATTAGCATATTTTTGAAAGTAAAATAAGAGTAAAATAAATAAAAGGTGGAATAGTTAGTAAGTCATTACTTAAATATATTGAAATAAAATTTATATATTAAAATTTTGATTTAAATCTGATTTTTAAAAATTCATTATCACTGAAACTGAAAATGGATTTAAAAAATTGTTTCCACTCATAGTGAATAAATCAATTTTTTTTATTTTGGATCTTTTACAGTGTAAATAATAATAATAATAATAATAATAATAATAATAATAATAATAATAATAATAATAATAATAATAATAATACATGTTTTTTTGTTTTTAATACCCTGAAGACATTTGGGTTTGAGATCAAGAGGTGAATATGAGACGATAGATCATAATGTCAGAATTCTTGATATATAGCTTCCAGATATGTTAAACTAGAATAAAGCACCTTTTGTTCAAACTTATTGGAACATGTGAATGACAGGTGTTTCTAGTTGCTCATGCGTGCTATGTTAGATTGATTGTTTAAACAATTTATAGTTCTAAATGTCGACTCTGCGTTTCAGCTGTGAACACTACTGCATCTATTGTTAAAATGATAAAATAAATAAATAAATAAATAAATAAATGCTCCACAAAATAACAACATGAAACATTCTTAGACAAGCACAGATATTTGTCCTTTATAACCAACCGTTTATGTCTCTATTTCATGTTTCCTCCTTTCCAAATGGTTCTCATGCAGCCTGGTAAGTAATTTTAGTTTAATTATGATTATGTATGAATAAAAAGATAATTTGTAAGTGCTACATTAATGATCTTACTTTAATTTGATAGTGTTGTCTGTGGGAGAACTGCTGGAGAGAGCTAATCGAGACATTGGTGTGTTCACACACCTTCACACATAAATACACACATTGCTTTATAACCTTTGCAGTGTATAACATGATTCTTTGTGTCCATTGTAAGATTATCTATTCACTCTGTATTCTGTGTGGTAGTTCGTGGTCCTGATGAACCAGTGGTTGTTGGGGACATTGCTGTTGATATTGACAATGGAAGGAACGCTGATCCCTGTACATCTACTGGCTGCAAGTGGCCCAAGTACAGTGATGGACTGGTCTATGTGCCCTACATCATTGCCAACCACTTCAGTAAGTCATTGTAATTGACAAACCAGGAAATATATTAAATAATAGTACATTTTTATGCTACTAACTGTGTAGGTTTGTAAAGCCATGAACTTATTTAAAACATTTTCTTTTTTTCTGTTCAGAAACCTATTTTTTTTGTATCGAATAACAGTAACATGCTGCCATAAACTGACCCATACTTACTGTGACTGATAAAATAAGAAACAAATCTGTCTTCTTTGCCTCATCAGCCTCCCGTGAGCTGCAGGTTATCCAGAGAGGTCTAGATTCCTTTGCATCTGTTACTTGCATTCGTTTTGTTCCACGCTACAATGAGAGGGATTATATCAGCATTGAGTCACGCAGCGGGTATAAATCACATTTACAAAATAGAAATAGAATAGAACTGACATTCTAAAATGAATCTACATCAATAAACAAAATTAAAACTGAGATAGCATTGGAACAGAAATTATAATCCAGTTAATTTGATTCAGAGTAGTTGATTGTTAAGTCTGTCTTTGTGCACTTAACAGATGCTACTCTTATGTTGGGCGGCTTGGTTACGGACAGACTGTGTCTCTGGACCGCTATGGCTGTATCTACCACAACACTGTCCAACACGAGCTACTTCATGCTCTGGGATTTAACCATGAACAGACTCGCAGTGACCGTGACAACCACATCCGTGTCCTCTGGGAGAATATCATGGACGGTATAGTTTATTATTTTACTCTGTCGCAGGCAGAAGCGACATGAAATGTCTATTATTACATCAGTTAATGTTTTGTTTTTGTTTTTTTCTTCACCAGACATGAAGTATAACTTTGACAAGATTGCTACTCTGAACCAGGGCACTCCCTATGATTACGACTCTGTCATGCAGTATCACAGGTCAGTCACTAACCAATTACCCGAGGAAGAATCAAATCTGGCCCAGAAAGAGTGATAATGCTGTCCCAGGCATCATCTGATTTTAAAAGGAAATTCAGTTCTTAAAAGTTTCATTTTTGAAAATTCTGTCTTAACATTATTATACAAAAAAGTTAAATTGCTTACTGTATCACTGCTATGCTACAGAACATATAAACACTACAGGCAAAATTTAGGAAGGCCAAAAGCCTGTAGTTTTTACATTTACAGCATTTAGCAGACACCCTTATCCAGAGTGACTTATGATTTATTTCAGTTTATACATCTGATCAATTGAGGTTTAAGGGCCTTGCTCAGGGGCTCAGCAGTGGCAGCTTAGTGGATATGGGATTCAAACCCATGACCTTCCTATCAGAAGTCCAATACCTTAACCACTAGTCTTCCACACCCCTACAGTTAGTGGTTTATAAAGTTGATTTTCTCAGCAATCATTCTATGTTTACAAGCATGAAAATACATGCAAGGACCTCTTGGAATCAAAGAATTTGAAAAAAAAATCAGTTAATTGGTTTTCTTGGAGATATTTGATGAATTATTGCTTAGTATCCCTTTGAAAATGTCATTGCAACAATTATTTTTACAAAGCTTTCCAACACATCAACAATCAAGTCCATTTAAATTATAATTATGGTTAAATTCATATAGTTATATCTTTATATAAAACACTACTGCAAGACACAATGCAAATGAGTGTTTTCTTTTTTAAATGAATGATTTCCTGCATGTATCTAATTTATTGTATATATTTTCAGAACTGCATTCTCAAAGAATGGTCAACCCACAATGGAGCCCATTCCCAACAGCAATGTAGCAATCGGTTTGGCCAGAGAGATGAACCAAAATGACATTGTTAGAATCAACAGGCTCTATGGGTGCTGTAAGTACCAGTACTCTGTTTAATCATTATACCATTTATATGAACCTTTCAATAATAATTCTGTATTCTTCCCATATTTATTTATGTTAGCAATTATCCTTAAAGACAGAAAGATAAAGAATATCTATAAACATCATCAATAAGTCTGTTTTTATTCCACAGAACCTGAGAACACTTGTGGTCTGTGCTGTGGCTAATATCCATGGAGGTGGGGAGCTCTGACCGATTTACTGATTTATGTCATTCTAAAAAATTAAAAATAAACCACTGAAATAAAATAACACACAAAATTAAATGAAAGCCTTCTGAAAGTCATTCTGAAAAATGTATATGTACATACATATGTCTGGGTTATATGAAATTTTAAATGACTATCTATTATATTTTAGACACTCCAGTACAGTTGAGTTTTTTTTTACACTTCAGTTTTGTTTGTTTTTTTCATTTTTAAATAGTTTTATTTTTAAGTATATTTCAGTTGCATACAGGAATAGAATTAACATTTTGTGAAATAAGGTTTTAATATCAAAATGACTTAAAACGTTTGTAGTTGTCATTGAGGTTTTCAGCTGTTTACTCACATTTCTTAAAGGTTAAAGATTTAAAAACATGTTGCTTCATTTCATCTTATTACAAAAAGGCTAGTGGAGATATGGTTAAATTATGTTGTTGTAGGACATGACAGTGTCTACATACTGTACATCATATACACAGTGGATATGTTACACTGTAGAGCTTCTGTCACTAAAACAAATTGCTCGCATGTGAAAACATGCCTGGCAATAAAGCTGATTCTGATTCTGATTACACAGGTCGCTTTGATGTACAAACTGATACCAGATATGGTTTCAGATTCACCAGATATGTTTTAGGGAAAAAATAGTACAAGAATGCACACCCCTGAACTAAAACCTTCTCAAAGCAAATATACTTATTTTTGAGATACATATCTTCATATGCACAGATACGTATATTCAGTTCAGTTCAATTCGATAAAAAAAATTTGGTGCAGTGCTTTTAACAAGGGAAATCTCAAAGCCGCTTTATACAGACATAAAAACTCAGAAAAGACGCTGACCTATTAGTTCCTCAGGAGATCTCAGTTGCACAATTCCACTCGACTTTTATTTACGAAAAAGGACAAGTTCTGTCTAGTCACCTTAATCTATAGACTGGACACGTACTGTAGAATGAGATGATTTGCTATTGCATACACAACTATTACCTGCCAGACATTTCTGCAGCTCATGTATTGTTGCTGTCGGTCTATTTCCAGGCTCCCTGATATGTTTTCCTTGTACTCTTTTGTCAAGTTTGGCAGGACATCCTGTCCATAGAAATGTCACTGTGGTGCCCGATGTTCTTGGGTGTCTGACTGTTATTTTGTGAGCTTATGCTTAAGAAATCCAAAAAATCATCCTGAAACAGCAAATCGTTAATTGCTGTTAAGCAGAAACATTTTAGTTATTTTATTTATAATTGTGCAGTAAAGCAATTGGAGCCAAGCACGATCTAGACAGATGGCCTAATGGGTAGCATCGGTAGTTGGATCGCCTACTTGATGTCTAAATATTATTTCTTAGTCATAACTTGCTTTACATAAGTCATAACTTGCTTTTACATAATGCACTTGCTTTCTTGCATAGATAGCTTGCAAACATCACAGGCTTTAGGGCTGAGCTGCTACCAACAGTTTTTCACCACAGTCACCAGTAAATAATTGTGTTACATGAAAGGAACTAAGTACTGAGGTCCCATGATAGCAGCTAGAAATTTACAAAACACTAAAAAGTGCAATGAGTAAAAAAAGTAATTATGTACATTTTTGTGTAATTGCACAGTCTGTAGAGTAGCAATTATTACACATAGATGAGTCTGCGGTGTTGAAGATATTGCACACAAAAAGTCTCGTGTATGTTGTCATTGCACAAGAGAAATGATAATCTATGGTTATTACTGCACAATAAAAGAGTTTGTGACCCTTGTGTGCACCATGGTTAACTTGTTTCTCACACAAAGGCTTACTAAAAAAAAAAAAATGTGTTTCCGTTTTCTAATACCAACCTTTTTTAGGCTAGTTTCAGTTTTCTTTTCAATTGTTTTGAAAGTTGGGATAGATTTTCTTTTTAAACCTGGCAACCCTGGATAATGGAATAAGCTATTTGCTTAAAACACCTGCTCTGTTGACCAGAATTTGTCTAAAACTGTTCAGAACAAGCTGTGATTATATGCTAGATAACTGTCTGCCTTCAACAGGGTTGCTCTAACTCTCTGACTGAGTAGATAGAAACCTAAATCATTAGTTAAGTGTGTAAGTCAATACATTTGTTTTTCAGGCTATTTAGTTATTAATTTATTTATCAACATAATCTATTTAGCTGGGTGACTCCTGCTGCTATCAGTTGTACTGTTGTGAAACAGATTTAACTGTTTGATTTTCACAAATGCTGCAACTTTGGTCAGATTTTGTAATGCTTCAGTAACCTTTGTATAATGTCCTTTGTGGTAGTTGTTATGTAAGCCTAAGTTTTACAATTTTGCTCACACTTGCTATAGTGCTCTGAGAGTTTGATGAGAACACCTCAGAACATTTAAACCTAGCCTCAGAAGTAGAATAGGTCTAACACCCAAAGTACCAAAAAGATCTAATGACCATTTTATAAAGCAATATCGAAATTTAGACCCAAGAATATGCTCACACTATACATTGGCTGTGTTCTTATTTTAGGTAGTCTTTAAGACAGTGTTATAGCACCCCATGCTTTTGCACTTTGTGTAGCTAGTCTCAAGAGCTGCATAGTTTTTAGACATAATACAATAAGTTTCATGTTGCACACACAAGGGTCAGGTTGTTGGCCTCCATCAAATGGCGTAAATCACCTGATTTAGGCCTGTATTGCTGCTACTATTCTTGATGAGGTGATATCATCCTTAATGGGCTTGATGAGGAATTTGCCAGACCATCCTTCACTCTAGAGCAATTAGCACCTGGAATCAGGGTGTTAGGGATTAGCGCAGATCCGTGATGGATCTGCGCAGACTTACAGTATGGCCGTGTGCGTTTGTGTTTGTTTATGTCACGTGATTGCTCCTCCCGGTCATCACACCTGTTCCCCATTGTGTGTGATTGTCGCTATTTATGTGAGCCGCGTTGCATTAGGCAGCGCGGCTTCCTTGATAATATTGTTTGTTCCCTGTGTAGCGTGGTATATGTTTGTCTTCCTAATGTATGCCATCGGGTCTGTCTCAACACCACCTCCGTCAGGGGACCTGACAGAATGAAGTGAGTTTTATTTTTTTTGTGGTGCCCTGCGGCATTGCCCCACATTTCTCCAGTGAAGGACGTCTCTCCGTTTCTGGGTCATCCGAGGAGGACGTCGCTTCACTACTTCCGCGGGGGGTGCTGCAGGCCCGAGGCGGGGACTCTTTCCCGCCCTCCCGCCCTTTTCCTCAGCTCGCTGAGGCACGGGTTTGGCCGCGGTGCATCGGGGGAAGATGCTCGGCCCTTTAGCTCGGCGGTGGATGTCACTCGGCCCTTCAGCTCGGCTGTGGACTTCGCTGGGCCCTTCAGTTCGGATGTGGACATCGCCTCGGCCTTTCAGCTTGGCTGTGGACGTTGCTCAGCCCTTTCCGGCTGCGCCGCCGTGTGCCCTGCTCCCCCACTTGCCTCGCTGTGTGCCTTGGCTCCCCTCACCTACCTCGCCGTGATCCTTGCTCTTCGCACTAGTCTCGCCGTCGTCCTTGCTTCCGTCACCTGCCATTCGCCGTGGACCTCGCCCCCCCGGACTTTGCCGGGTTTTGGCGCTTTGGGAGCTGCGCCTTAAAGGGGGGGTTCTGTTAGGGATTAGCGCAGATCCGTGATGGATCTGAGCAGACTTATGGCCAAGTGCGTTTGTGTTTGTTTATGTCACGTGATTGCCCCTTCTTTGTCTGCTCCTCCCGGTCATCACACCTGTTCCCCATTGTGTGTGATTGTCCGTGCCGCTATATATGTGAGCCGTGTTGCATTAGGCAGCGCGGCTTCATTGATAATATTGTTTGTTCCCTGTGTAGCGTGGTATATGTTTGTCTTCCTAATGTATTAAACCCCTTTCATTTGAATCTATCCGGCCAACGGGTCTGTCTCAACACCACCTCCGTCCGGGGACCTGACACAGGGTTTTGGGATAAGTAACTGTACTACAGTAACTGCATAAAGAATTCAAGATTGGAATGTTAGTCTGTTTCTATGTATTAATTATTACTGTTCCAAATAACGTTGCATCCCCACAACAAAAAATAGTATTGTCATTATGAGCCATTAATTTTAGGTAAAAATACATACTGCGAATAGAAGCAGTTTTACACATTTACAGATTTATAAATAGGTTACAGAACAGCTTGTTTTCCATGGCACAATGGAAATTTTGCCATTAATAATATATCACACCAATCAAATCTTGGAAGCCTGTGCTGGATTGGGCCAATGTTTTAAAACACCAAAAAAATGTGGCAAAAAATGCCTCTAAACTAATTTCAAATAACTACTCAAATAAGTCTACAAATTAAATTAACAGTTTTAATTAACAGGAATAATTTTAGGCTGGTCTTATTTACTCTCTTATTTGTTCTTATTTAAAGGTGAGTTATACAAGTTTAGTCTAAATTAGTCAAGATTGGGTCTCTACTTGGTTACATAGGTGGCGTTAGCATTAGCAACGGCTCTATTGGAATTATGTATTACACCAGATACATTTTGATGATTTCAGCTCTTGGATTCTTATTCAGATTTTAATTTTTAAACTGTTTACCATCATGATTGAAAAAAATTACAAAAATCTCAGGGAATAAAGATGATTTCTAAACTAAAACAACACCAACTACTGCAGATGACTGCAATATAGGAAATGTATGAGCTTAGCAGCTTCTGTGTATAGAATTTGTCATCTTGACAGAATTTGATCATCTTAAAACAAAATGCTTACATTTTTTAAATTCCATGTTTATAATATTTCATTATATTAGTACATTTGTAACATAAGTGAATGAAACAAACAAATGTTTCTTGATCTGTGGATGATTTTTATTCTTGCAATTGATATATAGCATGTATAATAAATGTATAATACATGTATAGCAAAAAATACTACATGATTAGTAAATTTAGTAGAAGAAATGTTAGAAATTCTAAAAATCTGATGGAAGAGAAGCTAAAAGAGGTGTGTAATAGCTGAACAGAGAAACTGTCAATCAAAAGTTGCAATAAACTCTTATCAAAATGTGCCCAGGTGGCTGTTTTGGCAAATCTGATATTTAAGGGGAAAAACCCATCAGCAGAATCATTTCAAACTTTGCATACAGATTTAAAAATGATTCAGAAGCATTTGAAATACACTGGTGATGTAAAGAGTGACACATTTAACTGCAGTACAGTCTGTTAATACGTAGAATGTCAATGCGGCTCATTTCAGTGGCACGTCCAATGGGAGCGTTATTGTCCGGAATAGGGATGATGGTCGGCTGCCTGTTCTTGGAGAAAGCAAACCTGGACCGAGACAGTGTGGCATCAGAACAGTGCGATACGGAAATTGAAAAATATCAAAAATATAAATATAATTAATTAGTATAATTCTTTACCTTGAATAGTGCATGACAGAATTGTAGTCATATGGCGTGTTCAAATTGTTGGTGTTAATTTTATTAAAATTGTGCTGTTGTCCTGTGAATACATTAATGATATAATTGTTATTGTGATGTTGTTTCTTTTGTCTTTTTTGACTGTTAACTTTATTAACAAGGAATGTGAAGTGAATGTCCTTCTCTGCTCACCATTAATAACATTCTGTAAGAGGATTCTGACATGATTATCACGGTCACTACGAGTCTGCTCATGATTAAAGCCCAGAGCATGCAGAAGCTCATGCTGGACGATGTGATGAAAAACACAGCCATTGCGCTGTAGAGAAACAACCTGCCTTCCACCCCTGCGACCCACTGAAGAGTAGCAGCTGTAGAGCAAAGAATAAATTCTTATGATTTGGATTGCATTTGATTGTGATTTGCATTCATTATACGAGAGCTGAGTGGCAGTTAAAGCGAATGTTTGACTATGTTTCTGGATTGATGACATACCCCTGGTCTGAGAGTATATGAATGAAGTTTTCTTCATTTCTGCGAGGTACGAATTGGATACAGGTTGAAGTTCTGAAGGAGTTCAGGGCACGCTCGATAATGTTTCTTTCAGAGGTTGCTGACAGAAAGAGAGAAGGTTGTTGAACCTAGTTAATGGAGCTCTGCACATATTACTTTGAAACCAGTTAGGAAGTGATACTCACCATACTGTCCGGAAATGACAAAGGGTACTTTAACCTTCCCATCACTGGCCCTGGGCCACTTGCACTGGCGAGAAGTACAAGGATCTGCATTCTTGAGCCCAGGGTACACCGCTATGTCACCATGTGTAATGATCATACCATCCTTCAGGTATCCTGTACAATAAAGCAGTGGGATTTGTAGTACTACCACCTACCACCTGTTTTATTAAACTAATGTAAGACTGAACACTGTAAGCTAGATATTAATTCAGAGAGCTAGCCCGAGAGCTGCTTCAATAGGAAATCTTACTTTCAAAATGTATTTATTTAAAGTATGTCCCATGACCAATAACATTAGTTAAAAAAATACTTTTAAAACAGGGCCAGAAACCATGTAGTCAAGTGCATTTTTTTAAACCTTACCAGCATTCTTGTTGGCTCTTTCAATTATAGAAGATACAGAGAAATAATCAGGGTCATTGATGTCATCTGAATTAAATACCAAAAAAAATTGTTAAAAAAAAGAATTGGCAGTTATTTGTTTATTAAATAGGATTTAAACAGTTATCCGTGGATTCATTGTATGTATGTATGTATGTATGTATATATGAATGTATGTATGTATGTATGTACTCTATCTATCTATCTATCTATCTATCTATCTATCTATCTATCTATCTATCTATCTATCTATCTATCTATCTATCTATCTATCTATCTATCTATCTGTCAGATCAATATCTCTTATAGTTCTTTCACCTGAATGTAAATACTAACACGTTTGCATGGAAAGGTATGTCAGACAATAGTTGTTGTTTTTTTTTGTTTGTTTTTTTACAAATAAATTATTGCTGCTTAATCCATAATTGAAATCAGTCACTGTTATATCTCACTGCTAAAGAATTTACTTGCTGTTCTAGTTTTAAATAGAAATGAGCAGACATGATTTGATTATATAACTAACCTCTTTCCAATGTATTAATTCTAACATAACCAATTACGCTGTTACAACTATGTCACTCTTTGCCAGGTTACTACATAAACCTTAGTCATTAATCCTATGTTCAAACGGGGCCAGGAAGCCATGAAGTCAACTGCATTAAAAAGAAAACCTTACCAGCGTGCTTGTTGGCATTTTCAATTATAGAAGATACAGAGAAATAATCAGGGTCATTGATGTCATCTGAAATAAATATGGTGAAATAAGTTAAAAAAACATCTGTAAAATATAAATGAATTAAGAATTTGAATCAAGTAGAATCTTACTAGTCACATCCTCAGTGTTCACATCAACCAGCACCTGTTTGATAAATTTTCAAAATGTCTGTGAGATGTAGTTATTCAGGTGCCAGATAAAAAGCAATACAGTGATCCCTCGTTTATCGCGGTAGGTGAAAATCCGCGAAGTAGGATTGCCCCCCTAGGAATTTCCGTATATGAGTGTGTGGGTACCAGAATGTTTAAAATATGTATATTTATACTTTATATATATTTTACTTAAATCTATTTAATTATAAAACCTTAAAATTATACATTCACCCACTCACATATATTTTACTTAATCTATTTAATTATAAAACCTTAATATTATACATTCACTCACTCACATATATTTTACTTAAATCTATTTAATTATAAAACCTTAATAGTATACATGGCGTTTAGGAGGCATTGTAAGGGCTTAACGAAAAGTTAATTTCGAACACAACACTAAGGTACGCGAGACACAGTTGACAGCGTGAAGGAGAGTGGCGAGATACAACAAGGGAAGAAGCTGGGAGAGGATGCGATGATGCGCAGCCAATCAGCTCACGGGATACATCCACTCGTGCTCTCATTCGTCGATCTCGCCCCAGGAACCAATCACGTGCCTTGTCTGAGTGTCCGTTGGTATGTACAAAGCCTCTGAGAGAGTTTCTTTCTTTGTCTGGCATCCTGGGAAACCATTGTTATTTTTATTTTTCGATGAATAATCTCTAAAAAAATCACAGATGCACTGAGGCCGCGAAACTTGAACCGCGAAACTTGAACCGCAAAGTGGCGAGGAATTACTGTATATCACTTGAAATATGTACTTTTAAGGTCTACTGAGATTTGGTCATCATGTATTTTAGGTTGTTAAAATTTCTTTTAGCTCACCTGTATGGCACGGCTCTGAACTAGACCAATGCCCAGCAGCAACAGGATGTTTTGCAGCAGATGCATGATGAGAGACAGGTTCAGTGAAGCAGCACTTTGAGTAGTGAACGCTCACAGAGTGCAGTTTAAATACACTCAGAAGAGATTATCTCTTCTCTTTCACAAAACTCTATTTCTCAACTGGTGGTTATGGCAAAAAAAATGGAAGTAGACAATCTTACGTAAAAGACAAAACATTTTCGAAGCTTCCTTGAAAATTTCCAACCATTGGATCCTAATTCTAAATCTGAACCCTTTGCAAATCTTAAGTCTAGTTCAATACACCATTTGGCTACACTGAACCTACGGGTATGCTAACAGCCCAAAATTCTTCATGCATTAATGCATAAATTACCCACAACGTGTGATTTACTCATCATCCAAATCATAATAACAGACAAGTATATTCTGTATGAATAAACCCAAACTGTCACATCTGACTAAATGTGTCTAAAAATATATGCAATCCACCACTCTAGCAAAGTCTGTTGGAGTAAAACACTTTCCTATTAAAAAGGTGTAGTTGCTGACAAGAGTCTGCTTTTCATAAGATCTATTCATATTAAGTAGTCCTTAAGACAATATTATAACACCCTATGCTTTCACACCTTGACAGGTGTGTAGCTAGTCTCAAGAGCTGCATAGTTTTTAGATATAATACAATAAGGTTCATGTTGCACACACAAGGGTCAGGTTGTTGGCCTCCATCAAATGGCATAAATCACCTAATTTAGGCCTGCATTGCTGCTACTATTCATGATGAGGTGATATCATCATTAATGGGCTTGATGAGGAATTTGCCAGACCATCCTTCACTCTAGAGCAATTAGCACATGGAATCAGGGTTTTGGGATAAGTAACTGTAATACAGTAACTCCATAAAGAATTCAAAATTGGAATGTTAGTCTGTTTCTGTGTAGTAATTATTACTGTTCCATATAATGTTGCATCCCCACAACAAAAAATAGTACTGTCATTATGAACCGTTGATTTTAGGTAATTACATACTGAAAATAGAAACAGTTTTACACATTTAGAGATTTATAAATAGGTTACAGAACATGTTTTCCATGGCACAATGGAAATTTTGCCATTAATAATAGATCACACCAATCAAGTCTTGGAAGCCTATGCTGGATTGGGCCAATGTTTTAAAACATCAAAAAAATTTAGCAAAAAATGCCTCAAAACTAATTTCAAATGACTACTTAAAGTCTACAATTTAAATTCACAGCTTTAATTAACAGGAATAATTTAGGCTGTCTTATTTACACTCTTATTTGCTCTTATTTAAAGGTTAGTTATACAAGATTAGTCTAAATTAGTCAAGATTGGGTCTCTAGTTGGTTACATACCTGTAGGTGGCATTGGCATTAGCATTAGCAAGGGCTCTATTGGAATTATGTATTACACCAGATACATTCTGGTGATTCCAGCTCTTGGATTCTTCTTCAGATTTTAATTTTTCAACTAATTGACATCATGATTGCAAAAAATTACAAAAATCTCAGGAAATAAAGACTTCTAAACAAAAACAAAACACCCACTACTACACGCCACTGCAATATAGGAAATTTATGAACTTAGCAGCTTCTGTGTATAGAATTTGTAATCTTGACAGAATTGGTCGCCCCCTAGTCTAACGAAACAAAAAAAGCCCTTGAAATTTATAAACATTTTTTAATTTCCATGTTTATAAATTTCAATATTTTATTATATTAGTCAGAGCTGATCCTGACCCCCCTGGGGCCCTAAGCAAAATTCTGCTAAGGGGCCCTCCTACCTAACCCGTGAGCCATGTAAACCATTTGCCACTAGGGCTGCACGATTTGGGGAAAATGTCATATTGCGATTATTGAGGTCAATATTGCGATTGCATGGTATCATGAGTCAACTTGCTTGGTTCTCAAGGAAAACGTAACACAGATTACTGATAATGCTGAAATTTGTATTTCTAAACTCAAACCAGCAACAACAAACAAATGCATAAAATAACACATTAATGCTGATTAATGAAAAGCCTAAGATCAAAACTGTAGGTATACAGTATACAGTATATATATATATATATATATACAAACTAAATTATCAACTTAAATGCAAGTAATACATGGTATTGCACACACCATTATTGATAATACTTGGAGCAATATTACATGTAATTATTAAACTTGATTCCCTTACATACACCTTTGCTAATTATTAATTTTGATTATGATGCGATTATGACAGGGGAAGAGGTTTCAGGTAAAGAGTTTTTTCTGTCACTACTTTTGAATAAGAAACAATATCAAGGCTATAAACTTGTCAAAACTCTGCGAATCATAAAAGTATCAGTGAGGAGTTGAGAACACTTGTTTAAACAGTACATACACTCGAACTTGACTCCACATCACATGTTTTACTTTATTGATACTGCTTTTAATCATAATGTAAAGACCGGTCATCTTGCGGTCAGGATTTTTTATATATTTTTTTATTTTATTTTTTTGAGCGGCGTGTGGACGATTTTTTTCTACGCACACACTATTGTATTTCTTGATAACAGACCGCTGCTAACTATAACACGCTGTTGAAATGTAAAACAGAGCGTTGCCATGGACACACAGGGATCTACCCGTAGAGACGGAGCGCACTATGTTCTTTAGCGGAAGCAATACAATTAGGTGTATACAAACAGGCGTATGAGACCTGTAACGAGCAACAGCGCGAAGCCACGAACTCGTTCTGAATATTTTAAAGGCGTAACAGCTGATGAAAAAACAGAGACAATTGTAGACGAAAATGAAGAGGGATTTTATCTTAGTTTTTATTTTATACAAAACATTTTCGTCTCGTCTTTTTTCGTCAACAATAATTCATGCTAATTTAGTCTTAGTCAGCGTTTTTGGACAGTGGTGCAGTCTTGTCATCGTCTCTACTTAGTCATGAAAAATAAAGGTCGTTGAACATATTTCGTCTCGTCTGACGAAATTACCACTACATGTAACAGAGGTAGCATTTTTTCTGGCCACCAGTTCAGTGTCCGTCTGCTCGGCATCCATCTTCACTCGTTCGGCGCTGCACACCAGAAAAAGTCACATGACCATACACACCACACGTGCCACTGCCTAAACTGAAACTCACTGGTCTTTTTTTTAATGGCGGATAGCGGTGTAGTGTATGAAATAGGCAAACAGCTTTCAGAGAGAATGGGTTGTCATGTCCACACATGCATTTATTTATTATTTATTTCATAAAATCGCAGCATTTTGCGTCATATAATCGCACAGGCTCGATATCGCGATTGATTGATATCATTAATCGTGCAGCACTATTAGCCACACATTCACACTTGCACTGGCAGCACTAGAAAGCTAATTTAGCTAGTCAGATAGAGACTAGAAACAGAATCACATCAACTTAACTTTACTGTTATTTGCTCTTGCTGACTTCAAACTTAAAGAGAACACTGTTGTTCTCGGATTTCACTCTCATTTTGTTTCTTTTTTCTCTTTTCATGGCCAGATGGAAAGCTCTGCGTGATATTGTCATCTACCCAGTAAACATTAACACACACTGTAAATTGAGGCAGGGGGAGGTTCGGGCCTTGCGTAATTTGCGGGGCCCTACGAAACTTGCGTAATGAGCGTATAATGCCGATAGGCTCTGATATTAGTATATTTGTAACATAAGTGACTAAAAACAAATGATTGTTTCTTGATCTGTGTATGATTTTTATTCTTGCAAGTGATATATAGCATGTATAATAAATGTATACTACATGTATAGCAAAAAATACTACATGATTAGTAAATTTAGTAGAAGAAATGTTAAAAATTGTAAAAATCTGATGGAAGAGAAGCAAAAAGAGGTGTGCAATAGCTGAACAGAGAAACTGTCAATAAAAAGTTGCAATAAACTCTTATCAAAATGTGCCCAGGTGGCTGTTTTGGCACATCTGATATTTGAAGGGAAAAACCCATCAGCAGAATCATTTCAAACTTTGCATACAGATTTAAAAATGATTCAAAAGCATTTGAAATACACTGGTGATGTAAAGAGTGACATATTTAACTGCAATACAGTCTGTTAATACGTAGAATGTCATTGCGGCTCATTTCAGTGGCACGTCCAATGGGAGCATTATTGTCCGGAATAGGGATGATGGTCGGCTGCCTGTTCTTGGAGAAAGCAAACCTGGACCGAGACAGTGTGGCATCAGATACGGAAATTGAAAAAATATCAATATATATATATATATATATAATTAATTAGTATGATTCTTTACCTTGAATAGTGCATGACAGAATTGTAGTCATATGGCGTGTTCAAATTGTTGGTGTTAATTTTATCAAAATTGTGCTCTTTTCCTGTGAATACATTAATGATATAATTGTTATTGTGATGTTGTCTTTTTTGACTGTTAACTTTATTAACAAGGAATGCAAAGTGAATGTCCTTCTCTGCTCACCATTAATAACATTCTGTAAGAGGATTCTGACATGATCATCACGGTCACTACGAGTCTGCTCATGATTAAAGCCCAGGGCATGCAGAAGCTCATGCTGAATGGTATGATGGAAAACACAGCCATTGCGTTGTATGGAAACAACCTGCCTTCCACCCCTGCGACCCACAAAAGAGTAGCACCTGTAGAGCAAAGAATAAATTCTTATGATTTGGTTTGCATTTGATTGTGATTTGCATTCATTATACAAGAGCTGAGTAGCAGTTTAAGCGAATGTTTAACTATGTTTCTGAAAAATGGTCATTGATATTAGGATTGATGACATACCCCTGGTCTGAGAGTATTTCAATGAAGTTTTCTTCATTGCACCGAGGTACGAATTGGATACAGGTTGAATTTCTGAAGGAGTTCAGGGCACGCTCGATAATGTTTCTTTCAGAGGTTGCTGACAGAAAGAGAGAAGGTTGTTGAAACTAGTTAATGGAGCTCTGCACATATTACTTTGAAACCAGTTAGGAAGTGATACTCACCATACTGCCCGGAAATGACAAAGGGTACTTTAACCTTCCCATCACTGGCTCTGGGCCACTTGCACTGGCGAGAAGTACATGGATCTGCATTCTTGAGCCCAGGGTACACCGCTATGTCACCATGTGTAATGATCATACCATCCTTCAGGTATCCTGTACAATAAAGCAGTGGGATTTGTAGTACTACCACCTACCACCTGTTTTATTAAACTAATGTAAGACTGAACATTGTAAGCTAGATATTAATTCAGAGAGCTAGCCCGAGAGCTGCTTCAATAGGAAATCTTACTTTCAAAATGTATTTATTTAAAGTATGTCCCATGACCAATAACATTAAAAAAAACATTATTTTAAAACAGAGCCTGAAACTATGTGGTCAAGTGCATTTTTTAAACCTTACCAGCATTCTTGTTGGCTCTTTCAATTATAGAAGATACGGAGAAATAATCAGGGTCATTGATGTCATCTAAATTGAATTCCAAAATTAGTTAAAAAAGAATTAGCAGTTATTCATTTATTAAATAGGATTCAGACAATTATCCATGGATTCATTGTATGTTTCATTGTATGTATGTATGTATGTATGTATGTATGTATGTATGTATGTATGTTTCTATCTATCTATCTATCTATCTATCTATCTATCTATCTATCTATCTATCTATCTATCTATCTATCTATCTATCTATCTATCTATCTATCTATCTATCAAATCAGTATCTCTTATAATTCTTTCACCTGAAAGTAAATACTAACAAGTTTGCTCGGAATGTTATGTCAGAACATATACATATATATTTTTTTAAATTAATGCTGCTTATCTGTAAGTGAAATCAGTCACTGTTATATCTCACTGCTAAATAATTTACTTGATGTTCCAGTTTTAAATAGAAATGAGCAGACATGATTTGATTATATAACTAACCTCTTTCCAATGTATTAATTCTAACATTACCAATTACGCTGTTACAACTATGTCACTCTTTGCCAGGTTACTACATAAACAGACGTACCTACAATATATCAATATATAATACCTTAGTCATCAGCCTTATGTTCAAACGGGGCCAGGAAGCCATGAAGTCAAGTGCATTAAAAAAAAAGAAATCCTTACCAGCGTGCTTGTTGGCATTTTCAATTATAGTAGATACAGAGAAATAATCAGGGTCATTGATGTCATCTGAAATAAATAAGGTGAATTAAGATAAAAAACATCTGTAAAATATGAATGAATTAAGAATTTGAAACAAGTAGCATCTTACTAGTCACATCCTCAGTGTTCACATCAACCAGCACCTGTTTGATAAATTTTCAAAATGTCTGTGAGATGTAGTTATTCAGGTGCCAGATAAAAAGCAATATATCACTTGAAATATGTACTTTTAAGGTCTACTGAGATTTGGTTATAATGTATTTTATGTTGTTAAAATTTCTTTTAGCTTACCTTTATGGCACGGCTCTGAACTAGACCGATGCCCAGCAGGAACAGGATGTTTTGCAGCAGATGCATGATGAGAGACGGATTCAGTGAAGCAGAACTTTGAGTAGTGAACGCTCACGGAGTGCAGTTTTAAATTTTAAATACACTCAGAAGAGATTATCACTTCCCATTCACAAAACTCTATTTCTCAAATGGTGGTTATGGCAAAAAAAAGGAACTAAACAATCTATGTAAAAGACAAAACATTTTCGAAGCTTCCTTTAAAATTTCCAACCATTGGAACCTAATTCTAAATCTGAACCCATTGCAAATCTTGTCTAGTTCAATACACCATTTGGCTACACTGAACCTACGTGAATGCTACCAGCCCAAAATTCTTCATGCATTAATTCATCAATTACCTATGACGTGTGATTTACTCGTCATCCATATCATAAAAACAGGCAAGTATATTCTGTATGAATAAACCCAAACTGTCACATCTGATTAAATGTGTCTAAAAATATATGCAATCCACCACTCTAGCAAAGTCTGTTGGAGTAAAACATTTTCCTATTAAAAAGGTGTAGTTGCTGACAGGAGTCTGCTTTTCATAAGATCTATTCATATTAAAAGTAGTAGTCTTTAAGACAATGTTATAGCACCTCATGCTTTCACACTTTGACAGCTGTGTAGCTAGTCTCAAGAGCTGCATAGTTTTTAGATATAATACGATAAGGTTCATGTTGCACATATAAGAGTCAGGTTGTTGGCCTCCATCAAATGGCGTAACCTTTCCATCACCTGATTTAGGCCTGCATTGCTGCTACTATTCTTGATGAGGTGATATCATCATTAATGGGCTTGATGAGGAATCAGAGACCATCCTTCACTCTAGAGCAATTAGCACCTGGAATCAGGGTTTTGTGATAAGTAACTGTAATACAGTAACTGCTGTGGTTGTACTTTGGATCTATATATAAAAAACACAGGCAGAAACAGAGTTGGTGGTAAAAGCAAAGAAGTAAAAATGGTATTTATTTTGCTGCAGAAAAAGGCGTCTTCCATACAGTGTAGAGTGCCAAGTCTACACGGTGAAGAGGCAAAGTTTAGTGATTCAGCTCTCCCTTTTATACCCTAGGTGTGTGCTTGTGTAGCCTGGTATGTGTGTGTATTAGTATGTGTGTGCTTGTGTTTATCTGACCTCTCTGTCACCTCAGTAAGGTTAGATCTGATCAAGCACGTGCACTCACACTCCCTTTATATCCCATCCTTTTAACACATAGTATGTTTATGGCAGGGATGTTTATGGCAGGAACATTTGTTGCAGGAACGTTTGTCGCAGGAATGTCTCCAACAGATGTGTGCTCTGGTCTCTTTGCTACACCGCTTAGAATGTCTGAACAGCCTGCACTGGAGTGATTTTCTTCTCTGTGTCTCATTAACAGGATATTCAGGATGTCACTTGGTGATTCATGTAGACCGAACTAAACTTTAAGTGAACCTTCACTCTATTGATTGAATATCAGTGCTCAGAATGTAACACTGCACTTTCGCTCTCGTCCCACATCACCAAGGCTTAGGAGCACTACTAGTCTAGGCTGTTTTTGTGAGTGCAGGTAACCCAGCCCCTCAGAAATGCAGATGGTCTTAGGCAGACATCCCAACCTGCAAAAAGTATTTTCAGGGAAGTAGCCCCCCCCTTCCCCCAGAGGGTCAAATATGTTTCCACAGTATGCCTACGTCATGTGTAGCATCAAAGGCATACCTGCTATCAGTATTGTTATGACCTTCAGTCATTTGTTTTAGTTCTGTGCTGCCCTCTTGTGTCTAGTATTTGTACTTGCCATTTGTTTTCAGGAAGCTGGTCCCTGGAGTTAATATGATGAAGGCTCCGATTGTTTATCATCTCCACCTGTTCCAGATAAAAGGAATGCCTGGATCACTGATTGCAGCCTTTTTCGTGCCATCATGATTACTTTGTATGCGATGTGCTTTCACATTGCTCATGCGTATAGTATATCCTCTAAGTGTTAATCCATTTCATTTATTGTCATTTCAGAGAGAAAGATTACAAGTTTGTGTTCAGAGTGTGTTGAGCCTGTGAGTTTTGTTTTGTTTATTATTTCAATTGATAGATTTGTTTGTGCTTGACCCATGCCTTGTTAGCCAGATAATTTTATAATACACTTTTTTCAACACATACCAACATATTGTGACAAGGTATGTAAAAGAATCGATGCCATTTATTTTGAATATATATATATATATATATATATATATATATATATATATATATATATATATATATATATATAGAGAGAGAGAGAGAGAGAGAGAGAGAGAGAGAGAGAGAGGGAGTTAGGTAAGTAATGATTGTATTTTATTTTCTTTCATTTTGGATTAAGTAAGAGAGTGTCAGGGTGGGCCGGAAGGGAGGACTCAAATGCAGGACGCCGATGTAAATAATTAAAGTCTTTAATGAGCTCAACACAATAATCAGGCAAGGCAGGAAAACACTCAGTGTAGTAAACAGTCCAATAATCGGGTACACAGGCAGGCAGGCAGGCAGGGTAATACAGGGCAGGCAAAACACAGAAACAATAAACAAACTGAGTCAAACCAGGCAGGGCAGAACAGGAAAAAGGCTGGATGAATCACAGAGCAAGCTGAGAAAACCATCTGGCAAGGGACCATATGAAAGCAGCGTCCTTTTTTAGTGCCCAACACCTAAAATGGCCGCCGCCCTGGAAGTGCAAATCCTAGATGGTCACCGTACTGGAAACTTGAACTGGCTTGAGTCTGGAGACATGGAAGCTAGGGTGAATACGTAGGGCTCTAGGGAGCTTGAGTTTGACCACCACTGGATTCTTGGACCCTGGGCAATAGGACAGGGTGAAATTAAAATGCCCAAAAAAAAGACCCCAATGGGCTTGCCTGGAATTCAGATGCTTGGCTGAGCAAAGATTCCGGTTCCGTTGGTCCGTCCAGACTAGAAAGGGCTCCCCAGCACCCTCCAACCAGTGCTGCCATTCCTCCAGGGCCAACTTGACGGCCAAGAGTTCCCGTTCGCCTATAGGATATTTCCGTTCAGCCGGACTGAGGCGCCTAGAGAAGAAAGCACAGGGATGGAGCCGGTTGTCTTTTGCAGATCGCTGAGACAGAATGGCCCCCACGCCGACATTGGATGCATCCACCTCCACAATAAACTGTCTGGGTCGGGGAGAGCCAGGATGGGGGCTGTCGTGAAGAGGTTCTTGAGTCTGGTGAAAGCTTGCTCAGCCTCAGGATTCCAGCTGAAGGCTTGAAGTGTGGAGGTTAGACGATGTAGTGGGGCAGCAATAGTGTTGAAGCCCCAGATGAACTTGCGATAGAAGTTTGCAAACCCCAGGAAGTGCTGGAGCTGCTTTCTGTTATCTGGGGTTGGCCAGTCCCTCACTGCCTTTACCCAGTTGGAGTCCATCTGTATGCTACCGGGTGAGAGAATGAAGTCCAAAAAGGTGGTACTGGTGGTATGGAATTCACATTTCTCTGCTTTCACATACAGATGGTTCTCAAGGAGGCATTGGAGCACGACACGAACATGGTTTCTATCAGAATATTGTCCAAGTAAACGAAGACAAATTTGTTCAGAAGGTCACGTAGGCACGAGTGAGCCATCCTTTTTCCCTACAAAGAAAAACCCTGCCCTGGCTGGAGATGAAGAGGGAAGAATGATGCCAGCCTTGAGAGAATCTTGGATGTACTGTGCCATGGCCTCTCTCTCGGGTCCGGTCAGGTGGTAAAGACGACTGGGGAGGGGGGGTTAGTTCCAGGCAGGAGGTCAATGGCACAGTCGTAGGGCCGATGAGGAGGGAAAACCTTCCGGTGCGGCGCTCTCGGATACGTCGGTCACCACGAGTAGCCTGAGTGATCAGATGATAAAGTTCCGGAGGTAGTTCGCGAGCGACCAGCTCATCCTTGACCTCATTTGGCAAACCCCTCTAGAAGGCATCATACAAGACCATGGCGCCCCTTCCACCTGAAAATCCACCGCATATTCAGCTAGGGAGTGATTGCCCTTAGAGGTCTCGAAGAGTGACTGAGCGGCATCGAGTCGGGGAGTGGTGGAGTCAAAAATCTTGCAAAGCTCTCTGCTGAATGCTTCATAGGAAAGGCAGAGAACTCTGGCCTTGCCAGTCAGCAGCAAGATAACATAAACCACCTTGGAGTGATCAGATGGGAAAACGGATAGGGTTGCAACTCAAATATGACTGCACATTGCATGAGGAACGGCCGGCACATTTCTGGTTCTCCGGAGAAACGCTGAGTTCACTGAGGTAGTTGAGAACACTCATGTGGCTCCCGAGCTGGAGCCAATACAGGAGGAGCTGGAAAGGTCCCGAGAGTCACTCATGCAGAGGTGGCTAAACTGGAGAGAGCGCTGAGCCGGTTGATGAGTTCATTGGTGGCCTTTGTAAGGTCAGATATCTGCTTCTTATGGGCCGCAGTGGACTGAGCCAGGTTTCTGAGGTGGGTCCTCAGGTCTGGTGTGCCTGCTGAGTCCATAACTGGCCAGATGGTACTGTCAGGGTGGGCCAGAAGGGAGGACTTAAATGCAGGACGCTGATGTAAATAATTAAAGTCTTTAACAAGCTCAACACAATAATTAGGCAAGGCAGGCAAACACTCAGCGTAGTAAACAGTCCAATAATCCGCTACACAGGCAGGCAGAGTAATACAGGGCATGCAAAACACAGAAACAATAAACAAATCGAGTCAAACCAGGGAGTGCAGAACAGGAACAAGGCTGGATGAATCACAGAGCAAGCTCAGAAAACCATCTGGAAAGGGACCATTCTTCTTCTTCTTCTGACTTTTTATGGCGGATGGCAAACCAACTTTAGCTGCATTTACCGCTACCAACTGGACTGGAGTGTGAAGCACTAGTAGGCATATGACTTATGCAGGGAAAAAAAAAGGGAATTAAATTCTATCAAAAATTCCGATTTCTTTAATGAATTTTGTCATATAACCATAGATGATACTTTGCTGTTCTTGTTCTTTCAACAGGCCTATCACATTGAATGATTCAACACCTAAGTTTTTAACTTCATTAATTAGTTTTAGCCTTTCTCTTCCATATTTTTACATTTTATTAAAACATGTTCTATGGTTTCTGGCTGATTACAATAAACACATAGGCCCGATTCATGTTTTCCTATTTTAGACAGAGAATGATTTAATCCAGTATGACCTATTTGTATACATGAAATAATTGTATGTTCTTTTCTGTTCCTGACAACCTATCTTCCATTCCCTATTTGCTGTTGAATATTATACATAAACCGACCCTTGCTATCACCATTCTAAGCCTCTTGCCATTTGTTATTTATCCATCCATCCATCTTCTACCGCTTATCCGGGGCTGGGTCGCGGGGGCAGCAGTCTAAGCATGGATGCCCAGACTTCCCTCTCCCCAGACACTTCCTCCAGCTCTTCCGGGGGAATACTGAGGCTTTCCCAGGCCAGCCCTGAGACATAGTCCCTCCAGCGTGTCCTAGATCTTCCCTGGGGCCTCCTCCCAGTTGGACATGCCCGGAACACCTCCCCAGGGAGGCATGCAGGAGGCTTCCGAAACAGATGCCTGAGCCACCTCAGCTAACTCCTCTCGATGTGGAGGAGCAGCGGCTCTACTCTGAGCTCCTCCCGTGTGACCGAGCTCCTCACCCTATCTCTAAGGGAGCGCCCAGCCACCCTGCGGAGGAAACTCATTTTTCGGCCGCCTGTATCCGGGATCTCGTCCTTTCGGTCATGACCCAAAGCTCATGACCATAGGTGAGGGTAGGAACGTAGATCGACTGGTAAATAGAGAGCCTCGCCTTGTGGCTCAGCTCTTTCTTCACCACAACAGATCGGTATATCGACCGCATCACTGCAGAAGATACACCAATCCGCCTGTCGATCTCCCGCTCCATCCTTCCCTCACTCGTGAACGAGACCCCAAGATACTTAAACTACTCCACTTGAGGCTGGAGCTCTCCACCAACCTGAAGGGGGCAAGCCACCCTTTTCCGACTGAGAACCATGGCCTCGGACTTGGAGGTGCTGATTCTCATCCACGCCGCTTCACACTTGGCTGCAAACCGTCCCAGTGAACGCTGAAGGACCTGATTTGAGGAAGCCAGCAGGACAACATCATCTGCAAAAAGCAGAGACGAAATCCTGTGGTCCTCAAACCGGACTCCCTCCGGCCCCATACTGCACCTAGAAATCCTGTCCATATAAGTAATGAACAGGACCGGTGACAAAGGGCAGCCCTGCCGGAGTCCAACATGCACCGGGAACAAGTCTGACTTACTGCCGGCAATGCGAACCAAACTCCTGCTCCGGTCATATAGGGACCGGACAGCCCTTAACAGAGGGCCCCGGACCCCATACTCCCAGAGCACCCCCCACAGGTCACCACGAGGGACACAGTCGAAAGCCTTCTCCAGACCCACAAAGCACATGTGAACTGGTTGGGCAAACTCCCATGAACCCTCCAGCAACCTGGCAAGGGTATAGAGATGGTCCAGTGTTCCACGACCAGGACGAAACCCGCATTGTTCCTCCTGAATCCAAGGTTTGACTATCGCCCAAATTCTCCTCTCCAGTACCCTGGCATAGACCTTTCCAGGGAGGCTGAGGAGTGTGATCCCCCTATAGTTGGAACACACCCTCTGGTCCTCCTTCTTAAACAGAGGGACCACCACCCCAGTCTGCCAGTCCAGAGGCACTGTCCCCAACCTCCACGCGATGTTGCAGAGGCGTGTCAACCAAGACAGCCCCACAACATCCAGAGACTTGAGGTACTCAGGGCAGATCTCATCCACCCCCGGTGCCTTGCCACTGAGGAGCTTCTCAACTACCTCAGTGAACTCAGCTTGGGGAATCGACGAGTCCACAACTGAGTCCCCGCCCTCTGCTTCCTCAGTGGAAGACATGTCGGTGGGGTTGAGGAGAACCTCGAAGTATTCCTTTCACCGTCCGAGGATGTCCCCAGTCGAAGTCAGCAGATTCCCACTCCCACTGTAAACAGCGTGGGCAGGGCACTGCTTCCCCCTCCTGAGGTGCTGGACGGTTTGCCAGAATTTCTTCGAGGCCAACTGATAGTCCTTCTCCATGGCCTCACCAAACCCCTCCCAGACCCGAGTTTTTGCCTCGCAACCACCCGGGCTGAAGCTCACTTGGCCCTTTGGTACCTATCAGCTGCCTCCGGAGTCCCCCGAGCCAACCAGGCTCGATAGGACTCCTTCTTCAGCTTGAAGGCATCCCTTACTTCCACCCCTCTCTTTACCCGAGTGTCCAGGACATACGGTCGGAGGTCAGATGAAACAACTACAAAGTCGATCATCGACTTCTGACCTAGGGTGTCCTGGTGCCATGTGTACTGATGGACACCCTTATGCTTGAACATGGTGTTCGTTATGGACAAACTGTGACTAGCACAGAAGTCCAATTACAGAACACTACTCAGTTTCAGGTCGGGGTGGGGGGGGGGGCGTTCCTCCCAATCACGCCCCTCCAGGTGTATGTTTCACTGCCCACGTGAGCATTGAAATCCCCCAGTAGAATGACGGAGTCCCCGGTCGGAGCACTTTCCAGCACCCCTTCCAGACACACCAAGAAGGTCGGGTACTCTAAACTGCCATTTGGCCCGTAAGCACAAATAACCGTGAGAGACCTATCCCCGACCCAAAGGCGCAGGGAAACGACCCTCTCGTTCACTGGGGTGAACTCCAACACATGGTTGCTGAGCTGGGGGGCTATGAGCAAGCCCACACCGGCCCGCCGCCTCTCACCATGGGCAACTCCAGAGTAGTAGAGAGTCCAGCCTCTCTCAAGGAGTTGCATTCCAGAGCCCAAGCTGTGTGTGGAGGTGAGCCCAACTATATCTAGTCGGTATCTCTCAACCTCCCGCACCAGCTCAGGCTCCTTCCCCCCAGCGAGGTGACATTCCATGTCCCTAGTGCCAGATTCCGTGTCTCAGGATTGGGTCGCCGAGGCCCCCGCCTTCGACTGCCACCCAATCCACATTGCAACGCCCCCTTACGGTGATCGGCCCCAGATCGCTCTTTCGGGCTGAGCCCGGCCGGGCCCCGTGGGGCAAGACCCGGCAACCAGGCGCTCGCATGCGAGCTCCAACCCCGGGCCTGGCTCCAGGGCGGGGCCCCGGTTGCGCCTTATGGGCGACGTCATGGACCTTGATTTAATTTTTCTCATAAGGGGTTAATTATTATTATAAG
This sequence comes from Tachysurus fulvidraco, assembly GCF_022655615.1. Taxonomy (NCBI): domain Eukaryota; kingdom Metazoa; phylum Chordata; class Actinopteri; order Siluriformes; family Bagridae; genus Tachysurus; species Tachysurus fulvidraco. Next base: position 11,968,890 of record NC_062518.1, read on the forward strand.
GGGTTGTTATTTATGAATTCTTTCATTTTCCCTTTAACTTCATTTTTGCTTAGAGACACGTGGATATCTATTTCCGAGTGTTTAAGAGCTTCCTTGGCTAGTTTATCTATGACTTCATTTGCCTCCACTCCCACATGAACAGGAACCCACAAAAATGTTATCAAGCTTACTTTGCTGATTCTTAATACACTTGCAAGTATCTCATATATAATGTCTTGTCTTGATGATTTTAGTGCACTTGTAAGACTCGATAATGCTGCGTAGGAATCAGAACAGATTACAACTAAGCTTGGTTGTAAGCAAGGGACCATGTGAAAGCAGTGTCCTTTTATAGTGCCTAACACCTAAAATGGCCGCCGCCCTGGAAGTGCAAATCCAAGATAGCCACCAACCTGGAAGTAATGCCGCAAACCAGGAAGTGACAGTGAGAGGTATTTTGAGGAAGACTGTTTTGTTTATTTATTATCTTTGTCCTCCCCTGAAGCCTAAATCCTTGTCTAATAGTGAATAAAAGATTGTGAATTGTAATCTTTCTGAATCAAGACTTTCATAGAATCGCACAAACATGCGTGGTGTTGCCTAACTTGCCGCCAAGTAAATGTCCAGAACAGAAATTCCCTTGAGTAAGGCCCATGATGTGGCCGTACCCTTAGTGGATTGGGCTCTCAAAACCTTAGGGGGTTGAAGACCCCTGCTACTATAAGCTACAGATATAGCCTCGAAAATCCAGTGGGATAGCCACTGCCGAGATAATGGCTTCCCTGTGTGAGGAGTAGCCCAAGACACAAGTGGACGGGAACCTATATGCCGATTTCATAACCTTAGGCACGAAAGCAGGGTTAGGATGAAAATAAACTTTAGTGAGCCCCAGAATGAATTGTAAACAAAACGGGCTAATCGACAAAGCATGTAAATCACTTACACACTTGTCACCAAAGCCAGGAGCAGTGCAGTCTTAAGAGAGAGATACTTAAGACGCACCGCCGCTATTGGCTCAAAAGGATGTTGAGACAAGGCTTCTAAGACGATGGGTAGATCCCATAATGGAACCAACTGCTTAGACACCGGCCGTATGCGGCGCACCCCTTCATAAAACGACTTATTAAAGGGTGCTAGCCTGCAAATTTTTCACCAAAACCTATATGGCTGTGAGGTATACCTTAATGGTGGAGAAAGCCTTCCCTTTATCCAGCAAATCTTGAAGAAAGCATATATATCCCTAACAGAGCAATGAAAAGGGATAATCACTCACACCGTTCTTCAAAAACACTGCTATAAAGAGTGTGAGTAGAGGAGGCTCTTGCACTCTGTATAGTATGTATAACTGACGAGGGCAAGCCAGCCGCATTCAGATTCCACCTCTCACAGGCCAAGCCCAGAGGGCTAACATGTCCGGATGAGGATGGGAGGGGCCACGGCTGACCAGACGATAGTTGAACTATCTCGGCCATTCGTAAACACAGTCTGTACGGGACCACTTGTCCCCTCTGAAAACAAGCGAGACATTGTGTGAAAGACGCTATTCTCTCTTCCGTCAATGTGACTTGATACGAAAGGGAGTCCAAGTTGAGCCCTAAATACTCTGTTTGTTGAGAGGTCACCAACCGGCTTTTTATCATGTTTATCCTGAAACCCAAGTCTCCGAGGTGATTCAGGAACATTAAATAGGCCAGAGACCTGTGCCGCCTTTCTTTGGAACTATGTAATAATGGGAATGGAAGCCCTGACGGCTCTCCTCCCCGTGCACCACTCTGATTGCCTGTTTGTTTAGAAGGGTTTCGATTTCAGCCGTCAAAACACGGGCTGATTCTCTCTCGGCCACTGACATGATCAGCCCGTTGAAACGAGGAGGTTTTATGGCAAACTGAAGTCTGTAACCCAGTAAAACTTTTGCCAAAACCCACAGATGAACCGTGCATGCGTGCCAGCTGGCTATGCGGGCAGAGAGAAGGCCCCCATACACTTCCGCCCCGCTGTTGTCACCCAGTGATGACATCATCACGTGCAGTCTCCCACTGAAGGAGTGAGCGCTTTCCCATGCGGTGGGACCGGGGGAGCGCATTTCGTGTCTTTGCACTTTTCAGGGTTTTTTAAACATATTGCCCTCAGCTGTTTGCCTGGTTGCAATAGTGCATGTTTTTTGTCATGTTTTTCTAACCTGGGGAGCATATCGCCCTCAGCCTTTGGCTTGGCTGTGATAATGCATGTTTTATTATTAATTCCCCTGAATGTGTGAGTGCGAGATTTTATCTGCGCAGGTCCTTTCATGTGCTCGTCAGCATGCAGCGGCAGCTTTCCTCAAAGCTAGCTCAAAGTAGTTTAACATGATTAAAGCTTACGTGAATCCATGTTACCAGTCAGTTCCCAGAACTTACATGTAACTTTACCGGTTCCCAGAACCGTTGGACAGAATCCAAACCTACATTCTGCCTACTTTTGAGGCAAATTGTCTGAAAATGGAAAGATCGAGTATATAAAAAATCTAAATCTTACCACCTTGCTCAGAATCCTGTCGCTGGGTCAGTCTCGTGATCGTCCAGATCTCTCATCGCCAATAATCAATTGTGTGGTTCGACGAAGTAACCATCTTCGGGTTGGTCCAGACTAGACGGATCATGGATCAATCTTGGTGGAACCTCCAAAAATGTGGTGGCACTTTTGATCTACATATACACACGTGACAAAATTGTTGGTATCCTTCGGTCAATGAAAGAAAAACTCACAATGGTCACAGAAAAAACTTTAATCTGACAAAAGTAATAATAAATAAAAATTCTATGAATGTTAACCAATGAAAGTCAGTCATTGCTTTTCAACCATGCTTCAACGGAATTATTTTAAAAAATAAACTCATGGAACAGGCCTAGACAAAAATGATGGTACCCCTAGAAAAGACTGAGAATAATGTGACCAAAGGGACATGTTAATTCAAGGTGTGTCCACTAATTAGCATCACAGGTGTAATCAGTCAGTGGGCCCACATATAGGGCTCCAGTCACTGTATTGTCTGGTGACATGGTGTGTACCACATTCAACATGGACCAGAGGAAGTGAAGGAAAGAGTTATAGACATTATAGACAAGCATGATAAAGGTAAAGGCTATAAGACCATCTACAAGCAGCTAGATATTCCTGTGACTAAAGTTGCACATATTATTCATTTACATTTACATTACAGCATTTGGCAGATGCCTTTACCCAGATTGACGTACATAAGTGCTTAAATCTCTAGGTTATATACAGTACTTAAGATACCATGAGTTTGAACTTTTGTTCAAAGTTACAATGAAAAAGTGTCTTTTTTTTTTTTTTTTTTTTTTTAATGCAAAAAAATAGTGAAAGCTGTGCTAATTGAAGTGTTTCCTGAATAAGTAGGTCTTCAACCACTGCTTGAAAATAGCCAGTGACTCAGCTGTCCGGGACTCTAGTTGAAGTTAATTCCACCACCTTGGTGCCAGAACAGAGAAGAGTCTTGTAGTATACTTGCCTCTTACCCTGAGAGATGGTGAAACCAGTCGAGCAGTTCTGGTAGATCGGAGGGTGCGGAGTGCAGTGTGAGGAGTGATGAGGGCTTTGAGGTAAGAGGGAGCTGGTCCTTTTGCAGAGGTGGGAAGTAACGGAGTAAAAATACTTTGTTACTGTTCTTAAGTAAATTTTTCTGGTATCAGTACTTTACTCCACTATTTATTTTTCGGACAACTTTTTACTTTTACATTTTTACACAAATATCTGTACTTTTTACTTCTTACATTTTCAAAACGGACTTGTTACTTTTAGTATTATTTCTTCTCATTGAGCGCCGTTTCAGCCTATCATCCTATCATTGCGCGGCTTTTTCACCATGTGACTGGTGTACTGTATTATTTACTGGCTATCAGACATAGACTAAGGATAGTGGAGCTAACAATGGCTAATGTTAATTCAGAGGGAGTCACCAATGTTAAAATAACTAACAACGAGGACATTCCTGAACATACATGGCCATATATGAGGGAGATCAAAAAGGATTCCTGGCAAATGCGTTGCGAATTGTGTCAACCAGAGGCTTTTTTAGGGTGGCTTCAACCCCCTGTCTGTAATCTCAGCCACCCTAAAACTATAAGGATAATTTTTACTTTCATAAACAAACAATAAAAATTATGTTAAAATGCAGGACATGTCGTTGATGGGAAAGAAAATAATTTATCAGTTTGATCCAAGATTTTTTTTTTAACTTTGCTTTTACACGCGTGTTGTAGTTTTTCAAAAGTGCGTCTTCAGCTGTCTGCTTTATTTGAACGGAAAAGCACGGGTACGCGCAGCGTGCACGCGCAGTCAGAGCTGGAGGCGTTTATCTATAATGTTAATCGGCGGAAAGACGCAAAGACGGCAACCAAAAGCAGTGAAATGTCACTATTCTTATTACCAGAGTTGTCATATAATATATAATATAGAACTCTTCTTGTTTTAACTTCTCACTGAGGGCTAAACCCCCCTAAAAATGAAATCCTAGAACTGCCCCTGGTGTCAACCCAAAAAACACATTAAGTGCTTAATTTAATTAACATTAACTTTGTCATTTGTAAAACATCACAATAATTTTGAGTTGTTTTCAAGGACAGAGCTGGAATCTCCCTACAGTTTGGGATATGGCCTTGGTGATACACTTAGTATACATTATATTTCCAAAAGTATTGGGTCACCTGACCTTTCCTGCTATATGTAGTTGTTTTCTGATCTCATCCCTACTGAACACCTTTGGGATGAATGTGAACGCTGACTCCACCCTACCTCACCTACATCAGTGCCTGCCTTTCGTAACACTCTTGTGGCTGATGAACACAAATATCCATTAGCACACTCCAAAATTATATATACATATATACACACACACACACACACACACACACACACACACACACACACATATATATATATATGCCTATGGGTGTAACTGCATTGGGCAGCAACCTGGGAAAATAATAATTCGACCAATCATAGCGCCAGTTTAAAACTCTTCAACGCTACAAGCGGAGAGCCGTCAAAACGAATGTGGTTTTCATCTCTCTCTGTCCATCTTCAATTCATCTTACAGTGACTGTTTATTACAAGTGAGGACTTAACCTTTCAAAGGTAAATGGCCAGAATTGTGAATTTCATCCATTTTAATAAGCCTGCCGAACCATAGGCGTTGTTAGACACCTTTACTGGGGCATGTGCCCAAGTGTCCTGTGTTGTGCCTCAAGTTTAAGTTCTCTTTCATCATCTTGTGTTCGAGATCCACCTATGGGAAGGGGCATCCGTTCCTGACCTCTACAGAAGCATCCAATTGCACCAAGTCTGGCTTGACAGACAGGAGCGTGTGCCAAAGGCAGGTAAGGTAACGTCCCTTACCCGGGTGCATAATGCACCTGCATGCGCTGCCTTTCCTCAGTTCACTTTCGCTTCTCGTGACTTCTGCTCCTACCTCACAGCTCCCTGGTTTTTTGGACTGCACTTTCTGTCTTCAGGAGGACATATCGCTTGATCAGCCTCTGCCGGACGTGCTCGTTCTCAGCCAGGTTAGCTTCACGAGCTGCCTACGCTCGCACCCCCCTTTTTTTACGTAGGCTGCTTTTTTGCCTTTTTTTTCTTCTTATGGCGCTCTCCAAAGTGGCTCCGGCTACTCCGATGGACAACCTATCGCGAGCCTGCCTAGCCGCGTGTGGTGCGCTTATCTCCGCAAGGGATTCCTTCTTTGTTGTCTGCACGGGTCTCAACACAGGGCTCGGATGACGAGGAAGCCATCCCGTCTTCCGCAGTCCCTCAGGCTCCCCCCGCCCCACCTTAATCGGTGTTGTTGGAGCTTTGTGAACGTGCTTCCGCGCGTCTCAACATCGAATGGCCGGCTCTCCTGAACGCTACGGATCAGGAGAGGGATGTGTATGACGGTAAGCTTCTAGGGCCTCCTGCCGGCCCGAGGAAGCAGCTCCTGCCCGTCCTCCCTGCATGTGCAAAACACATGAGGTATTGCTGGTGAGATCTGCTTGATCTAAAACACAGTCTCGCGGGGCTTGAGGTAAAGGATATGGCGGGTCTGGGCATGGGTATTTCCCCCCCATGATTGAGACTTCCATCGCCAGACACCTTAACCCCTCCCAGGGCAAGATGGATCGTTTCTCCGCATCGATATATTCGGTGTCTTATAAAGCCTCAGCTCTTTCCATTCGAGCTCTCAATGTCTCTGTTGTCTGCGTATCAGGCTGAACTCCTGCTTGATTTGGGTCAGCAGCTGGAGAGTGGGTCACCATCCCGTGGGTCACCATCACCATCTCTTGAAGGTGATCATCACGGTCAGCCCCCCCATGCTTTGTTCCGCACAGGCTTCACCATTCCCCGTGTCGCCCAGAGTGCGTTCCCGGGTCCCGGTAGGGACGGTCGTGGGATCGAGTGCAGAAGCAGTGTCACCAAACCCCCCCCCCCCCCCCCTTCACACACCTCTGACATGTTCAATAAAGGCTACGGCCCCAGTTTTTCACAAAAAATGATGAAAAAAAAATCTCTGGTTTGGCCACTGGAGGGCGCCGACGCGCCATCAATGAACGGTCCGGCCAGACCGGCCCCCGGCGTCCGCCCTCCCGTGTAGGGACGCTCGGTAGTCACGTGACAGCCTGGCTGTCTGTCTTGGCCCCCGATCGGGGGATTCATACAGTCACGAGGGGTTACAGACTTCAGTTTGTCCAATCACCCCCACGGTTCAACGGAGTGGTCTGGTCCCACACGGACCAGGGCTCCGCCCACATTCTGAAAAACGAGATCTTATCTCTTCTCAAGAAGGGAGTGATTCGAGTTGAAATACAACTTCAGAATGTTAACACACGGCTCTCTCATATGTTCGATAAAGCGGAACGTTTGGTTTTGCTCGATCGATCTGAGCAATGCTTTTTTCCTCATAAGCATCTATCCTCCACACACAAAATTCCTTCGTTTCGCCTACCAAGGCGTATGTTACGAATTCACAGACCTTCCGTTCGGGCTCGCGCTGAGTCCACGGACGTTCTGTCTGTGTGTGGAGGCGGGCCTTGCGCCGCTGAGAATAGCGGGTCTCAGGATCCTGACTTACATAGACGATTGATTCGAGAGAGTGTGATTCAGAACACTGCCCATGTGCTCTCACACATCGCTGCGCTCGGTTTCAGAGTCAATGTGTTAAAGAGCAATTTCACTCCCGCTCAGGAAGTCATATTCTTGGGTCTGGAGCTGAATTCCATCGCGATGCACGTGCGCCTAGCGCGGGGCGCGTCTCTTCATTCATGAACTGTCTATCGCGGTTCAGGGAAGGGGCACGGATACAGTATCGCACATGTTTCAGATTATAGGGTCTTATGGCTTCGGCTGTCCATGTCTTGCCTCTAGGTCTTCTGAGAATGAGGGCTTTCATGAAGTGGATTTTGTCCCTTCATCTTAGCCCGTTGCGCAATCTTTGCCGCTTTGTCTCGGTGACCCATGTGTGCTTTTACACACATGGGACCCCTCTCGGGGCGGTCATGATGCGGAAAGTGTTCATGACAGATGCCTCCTTGACAGGGTGGGGAGCCACTCAAGAGGGCAGATCAGTGAACGGTGTGTGGCCGATCTCACTTCGCTCAGCCCATATAAATTGCTTGAAGCTCCTCACTGTGTGGAAAGCTCTGATGCATTTCTCACCCTGCCTGCGGGGACATCATGTGCTGGTACGCTGCGACAATACGACAGCTGTAGCATATATAAACCGTCAAGGTGGCATGCGCTCCTCCAGGCTTCACGCTCTGGCTCACAAGCTGTTGGTGTGGAGCACGCGGCATTTTCTGTCGTTATGGGCGACTCACGTCCCAGGCCTTTTGAACAGGGGTGCAGACCTTCTGATGAGGTGGAACCCTCTGTACAGAGAGTGGAGGTTCCACCCCCAGATAGTGGGACTGCTCTGGGAGAGGTTCGGCCAGGCTGCCATCGATCTCTTCGCCACTGTCCTATGTTTATCTCGCTTCGGGAAGAGGATGCCCCCCTCGGCGTGGAAGCTCTGGCTCATCAATGGCCCAGCGCGCTGCTCTACGCTTTCCCTCCGCTCTGCCTGATATCCCTGACCCTGGCCAGGTTCACGGTGCAGGGTTTATCTCTGATCCTCATAGCTCCCAGGTGGCCCAAGCCACCTTGGCTAGCGGAGATAATTCCTCTTCTGTATGCGGAGCCGTGGCCCCTCCCATTGCGTACAGACCTCCTGACCCAGGCGAACGGGGAGATTTTTTATCCTCACCCGGGCAGGGTGGCTCTCTGGGCCTGTTCCATGAGAGGGCAAATTTGAGCATGCTGGGGCTTGCCCCCCGTGTTATCGCCACGATTCAGAGTACCAGGGCCCCTTCCACACGCTTTCTTTATGATTGCAAATGGCCTGTGTTTGAGTCATGGTGCGAGGAGCACCAGTTCGTCTCGTATCTGTGCTCAGTCACTGATATTCTGGGTTTTTTACAGGGCCTTATCGATCGTGGCAGGTCCTTTTCAAATGATTAAGGTCTATTTGTCGGTTATCTCTGCATGTCACGCCGGTTTCGGTGACGCTACGGTGGGGCGGCACCCCCTTATCCGTAGATTTATGAGCGACACGCACCACTCCCTGCCGGTCACCAGGAGTGTGGTCCCGGATTGGGATGTCTCCATGGTGCTGGAGGTGTTGGCCCAACAGCCTTTTGAGCCCCTTGGGGATATCTCCCTCAGGTTGCTGTCCTTCAAGACGGCGCTGCTCCTGGCTTTGGCTTCCGCCAAACGTGTCAGTGATTTGCATGCGCTCTCGGTTCATTCCTCGTGCACCAAATTCTTGCTCAGAGGGGATAGGGTTTGGCTTAAGCCTAACGGCGCTGCTCCTGGCTTTGGCTTCCGCCAAACGTGTCAGTGATTTGCATGCGCTCTCGGTTCATTCCTCGTGCACCAAATTCTTGCTCAGAGGGGATAGGGTTTGGCTTAAGCCCAACCCGGCCTTCGTGCCTAAGTGCTTTCCAGCCTTCACTGGTGGTGTGATTGAGCTCTCTGCTTTTCACCTTCCTCCTTTTTCCTCTGCGGAGGACCAGAGGTTGAATGCTTTGTGCCCTGTGCGCGCCCTACGGGCGTACGTGGACAGGACAAATTATTTTTGGGGGAGCGATCAGCTCTTCATCTCTTGGGCCTCGCCTAACACGGGAAAACCCATCTCTAAGCAACGCCTCTCTCGTTATTTACATGTTTTTTTTCTGAGGCTGCCCGCTTGTTAGACATCAGTGGGGTTTTAACATGCATGTTGCCGCATGCTGTGTTTCCCTTTGGCTGAGCTTTTTGCCCCGCACAGTATGTTATGTCTGCTGCTTTGTGACGTGCCGAGCACAACCTTTTTGGCCGTCCTCTGGCTTACAGGGCCTCGCTGTGAGTGTATTGGGCAACGGGGGAGTTGTCTATATCTCCCATAGGTGGATCTCGAACACGAGATGATGAAAGAGAACCTTAGGTTACTGTCGTAACCCCGGTTTTCTGAAACATCGAGTGGATCCACCAAGTTTGCCCCGCTTGCCGCACGAGAAGCAAATATGTACACTGTGGAAAGGCAGCACGTGCAGGTGCATTATGCACTCGGGTAAGGGGCGTTACCTCCTATCTGTCAAGCCAAACTTGGTGCAATTGGATGCTTTTGTAGAGGTCAGGAACAGATGCCCTTCCCATAGGTGGATCTCTCCACTCGATGTTTCAGAGAACCGGGGTTATGACAGTAACCTAATGTTTTATGCACAGATCAAGTTTTACTTCATTTGCCAGTATTTATATAGGAAAGGTAAGTCATGGCTGTAAACGCATTGCCATCGTACTTTAACGGAAAAGACAAACTGGCGCGAGCACGCAGAAATCAATATCCGCAAGCGTCTGTATCCCTTTTATAGCACACAGTCATGCTATAACAACGAAACTAATGTAATTTTTTAAATATCAATGATATTCTGATGTGATTGTTACTGGCTTCTGTAGATCACATCTGATGGACATCAGATTTTTTTGTGAAAAGCAGGGAAATAGAAGCAGAAAGTAGAAATGATTATTGAAAGTAGAATTGCATTATTGCTGAGAAAATTAACACATGTATGTGTTGTCAAATGTTTAGTTCATTAGATCTAATTTATGGCAGAGGCGGCAAAAGTACACACATCCTTTACTCAAGTAGAAGTACAGATACTCATTTTTTAAAAGACTCCACTAAAAGTAGAAGTAGTGAATACACTCTTTTACTCAAGTTAAAGTAAAGAAGTATGGGCTCTGACATGTACTTAAGTTAAAAGACGGGTTAGGGTTAGGCTATCTATCTACACGTGTGTGTGTGTGTGTGTGTGTGTGTGTGTGTGTGTGTGTGTGTGTGTGTGTGTGTGTGTGTGTGTGTGTGTGTATAATTTTGGAGTGTGCTGATGGATATTTGTGTTCATCAGCCCCAAGAGTGTTACGAAAGGCAGGCACTGATGTAGGTGAGGTAGGGTGGAGTCAGCGTTCACATTCATCCCAAAGGTGTTCAGTAGGGATGAGATCAGAAAACAACCACATATAGCAGGAAAGGTCAGGTGACCTAATACTTTTGGAAATATAATGTATACCCTGTATCACCAAGGCCATATCCCAGACTGTAGGGAGATTCCAGCTCTGTCCTTAAAAACAACTCAAAATTATTGTGATGTTTTACAAATGACAAAATTAATGTTAATTAAATTAAGCACTTCGTGTTTTTTGGGTTGACACCAGGGGCGGTTCTAGGATTTCATCTTTAGTGGGGTTTAGCCCTCAGTAAGAATTTAAAACAAGAAGAGTTTTATATTATATATTATATGACAACTCTGGTAATAAGAATAGTGAAATTTCACTGCTTTTGGTTGCGTCTTTGCGTCTTTCCTCCGATTAACGTTATAGATAAACGCCTCCAGCTCTGACTGCGCGTGCACGCTGCGCGTACCCGTGCTTTTCCGTTCAAATAAAGCAGACAGCTGATGTCGCACTTTTGAAAGACTACAACACACGCGTGTAAAAGTATGGAACAAAAGCAAAGTAAAAAATATCGCTCTTGGATCTAACTGATAAATAATTTTCTTTCCCATCGACGACATGTCCTGCATTTTAACGTAATTTTTATTGTTTATTTATGAAAGTAAAAATTATACTTATAGTTTTAGGGTGGCTGAGATTACAGAAAGGTGGCTGAAGCCACCCTAAAAAAGGTGTAGAACTGCCCTTGGTTGACACAATTCGCAACGCATTCGCCAGGAATCCTTTTTGACGCTGATTATTTCAAACATCTCCCTCATATATGGCTATGTGTGTTCAGGAATGTCTTCGTTGTTAGTTATTTTCCCTCTGAATTAACATTAGCCATTCCTTTTGTAGGCGTGCTGCTCATTGTTAGCTCTGCTATCCTTAGTCTATGTCTGATAGCCAGTAAATAATACAGTACACCAGTCACATGGTGAAAAACCCGCACAATGATAGGATGATAGGCTGGAAACAGCGCTCAATGAGAAGAAATAATACTAGCAACGAGTAACGAGTCCGTCTTGAAAATGTAAGAAGTAAAAAGTACAGATATTTGTGTAAAAATGTAATGAGTAAAAGTAAAAAGTTGTCCGAAAAATAAATAGTGGAGTAAAGTACTGATACCAGAAAAATTTACTTAAGTACAGTAACAAAGTATTTTTACTCCGTTACTTCCCACCTCTGATTTATGGCAGATCATAAAGAGTTGTTAAAATAGTTTTTATGTTGCCTTTTCAATAAAAGAGTTCTTCATGGTCTACTTGTATGTTGAATAACTAGATATGGTGGTGAGTGAGAACTATGTGCTAAGAAAAAATTTGTGATGAGTGAGCATGTGAACTTAATCAACACTGACCAGCAAATGTGCCTGACCTCGTGCCGTGTCGCTGAAGTAAGTTGCTACTCAAAAAATTTTTCCAAGGTTGGCAGGTCTTGCTCTATGTTCACAGATGGAAAAATGAAGCATATAAAGAAAAGAACACTGTCCCTACTGTGAAACATGGAGGAGGCTCTGTAATGTTCTGGGGCTGCTTTGCTGCATCTGGCACAGGTTGTCTTGAATCTGTGAGGGTACAATGAAATCTGAAGACTATCAAGGGATTCTAGAGAGAAATGTGCTGGCCAGTGTCAGAAAGCTTGGTCTCAGTTGCAGGTCATGGGTCTTGCAAAAGGACAATGACCCAAAACACCCAAGAATGGCTAAGAGGAAAACATTGGACTATTCTAAAGTGGCCTTCTATGAGCCCTGACCTCAATCCTATTGAGCATCTTTGGAAGAAGCTGAAACATGCCGTCTGGAAAATACACTCTTCAAACCAGAAACAACTGGAGCAGTTTGCTCATGAGTGGGCCAAAATACCTGATGAGAGGTGCAGGAGTCTCATTGACACAGGAATCGTCTGATTGCAGTGATTGCCTCAAAAGGTTGTGCAACAAAATATTAAGTTAGGGGTACCATCATTTTTGTCTAGGCCTGTTCCAGGAGTTTATTTAGTTTTTTTTAAATAATTCCATTGAAGCATGGTTGAAAAGCAATGTCTGACTTTCATTGGTTAACATTCATAGAATTTTTATTTATTAATACTTAATATTTATTAATACTGTGACCATTGTGAGTTTTTCTTTCATTTCTTTCATCTTTCACAGAAGGGTACCAACAATTTTGTCCACGTGTGTAAAAATAACAGTCAGAAACAGAGTTGTTGGTTAAAGCAAAGAAGTAAAAATGGTATTTATTTTGCTGCAGCAAAAGGAGTCTTCCATACAGTGTAGAGTGCCAAGTCTACACAGTGAAGAAACAAAGTTTAGTGTTCAGCTCTCCCTTTTATACCCTAGGTGTGTACTTGTGTAGCCTGGTATGTGTGTGTGTTAGTATGTGTGTGTGCTTGTGTTTATATGAGCCAAGTTGGTTGGTCTATAGTTGGTTACATGGGTGGCATTAGCATTAGCAAGGGCTCTATTGGGATGATTTATTACACCAGATACATTTTGATGATTTCACCGCTTGGATTCTTCTTCAGATTTAAATTTTTTAACTGATTACCATCATGATTGCAAAAAAATTACAAAAATCTCAGGGAATAAAGATGATTTATAAACAAAAACAACATCGACGAATACAGATCACTGCAACGTAGGAAATTTATGAACTTAGCAGCTTCTGTGTATAGAATTTGTAATCTTGACAGAATTGTACCATTTTAAAACAAAACACTTATTTTTTTTAAATTTCCATTTTTATAAATTTTAATATTTTATTATATTAGTATATTTGTAACATAAGTGACTAAAAACAAACAAATGTTTCTTGATCTGTGGATGATTTTTATTCTTGCAATTGATTTATAAAATGTATAATAAATGTATAATACATGTATAGCAAAAATACAACATGATTAGTAAATTTATTAGAGGATGTGTTAGAATGTTAGAAATTGTAAAAATGTGATGGAAGAGAAGCTAAAAGAGGCATGTAAAGAGGAATAGAAGATGATGGTGGCTTTGATGAAATAAAGATGATCAAACTAGGGAGTCGCCGGCTTTTGTTCGCAAAAGTTTAAGCACTGTACTAAAAGATGACTTGCTTTGATTTTGACTTCCTTGAATAACTTCAGCTCGAAACAGCATTCATGGTACTGCTATAAGGAGGATATTTAAATTGAACACTCAGGTAAAAACTTCAGATAAACTCATAATAGCTGAACAGAGAAAATGTCAATCAAACATTGCAATAAACTCTTATCAAAATGTGCCCAGGTGGCTGTTTTGGCAAATCTGATATTTGAGGGGAAAAACCCATCAGCAGAATCATTTTAAACTTTGCATACAGATTTAAAAATGATTCAAAAGCATTTGAAATACACTGGTGATGTAAAGAGTGACATATTTAACTGCAATACAGTCTGTTAATACGTAGAATGTCATTGGGGCCCATTTCGGTGGCACGTCCAATGGGAGCATTATTGTCCGGAATAGGGATGATGGTCGGCTCCCTGTTCTTGGAGAAAGCAAACCTGGACCGAGACAGTGTGGCATGAGAACAGTGAGATATGGAAATTTAAAAATATCAAAAAATATATATAATTAATTAGTATAATTCTTTACCTTGAATAGTGCATGACAGAATTGTAGTCATATGGCGTGTTCAAATTGTTAGTGTTAATTTTATCAAAATTGTGCTCTTGTCCTGTGAATACATTAATGATGTAATTGTTATTGTGATGTTGTTTCTTTTGTCTTTTTTGACTGTTAACTTTATTAACAAGGAATGCAAAGTGAATGTCCTTCTCTGCTCACCATTAATAACATTCTGCAAGAGGATTCTGACATGATCATCACGGTCACTACGAGTCTGCTCATGATTAAAGCCCAGAGCATGCAGAAGCTCATGCTGGACGATGTGATGGAAAACACAGCCATTGCGTTGTAGAGAAACAACCTGCCTTCCACCCCTACGACCCACTGAAGAGTAGCACCTGTAGAGCAAAGAATAAATTCTTATGATTTGGATTGCATTTGATTGTGATTTGCATTCATTATACGAGAGCTGAGTGGCAGTTAAAGCAAATGTTTGACTATGTTTCTGGATTGATGACATACCCCTGGTCTGACAGTATATGAATGAAGTCTTCTTCATTGCTGCGAGGTACGAATTGGATACAGGTTGAATTTCTGAAGGAGTTCAGGGCACGCTCGATAATGTTTCTTTCAGAGGTTGCTGACAGAAAGAGAGAAGGTTGTTGAACCTAGTTAATGGAGCTCTGCACATATTACTTTGAAACCAGTTAGGAAGTGATACTCACCATACTGTCTGGAAATGACAAAGGGTACTTTAACCTTCCCATCACTGGCCCTGGGCCACTTGCACCGGCGAGAAGTACATGGATCTGCATTCTTGAGCCCAGGGTACACCGCTATGTCACCATGTGTAATGATCATACCATCCTTCAGGTATCCTGTACAATAAAGCAGTGGGATTTGTAGTACTACCACCTACCACCTGTTTTATTAAACTAATGTAAGACTGAACATTGTAAGCTAGATATTAATTCAGAGAGCTAGCCCGAGAGCTGCTTCAATAGGAAATCTTACTTTCAAAATGTATTTATTTAAAGTATGTCCCATGACCAATAACATTAGTTAAAAAAACAAACATTATTTTAAAACAGAGCCAGAAACTATGTGGTCAAGTGCATTTTTTAAACCTTACCAGCATTCTTGTTGGCTCTTTCAATTATAGAAGATACGGAGAAATAATCAGGGTCATTGATGTCATCTGAATTGAATACCAGACAAATTAGTTAAAAAAATAATTGGCAATTATTAGTTTATTAAATAGTATTCAGACTGTTATCCATGGATTCATTGTATGTTTCATTGTATGTATGTATGTATGTATGTATGTATGTATGTATGTATGTATGTATGTATGTATCTATCTATCTATCTATCTATCTATCTATCTATCTATCTATCTATCTATCTATCTACAGTATCTAACTCTCAGATCAATATCTATTATAGTTCTTTCACTTGAAAGTAAATACTAACAAGTTTGCATGGAAAGATATGTCAGAACATAGGTTTTTTTTTTGTTACAAATAAATTATTGCTGCTTAATCCATAATTTAAATCAGTCACTGTTGTATCTCACTGCTAAATAATTTACTTGCTGTTCCAGTTTTAAATAGAAATGAGCAGACATGATTTGATTATATAACTAATCTCTTTCAAATGTATTAATTCTAACTTTACCAATTACGCTGTTACAACTATGTCACTCTTTGCCAGGTTACTACATAAACAGACGTACCTACAATATATAATATCTCAGTCATCAACCTTATGTTCAAACAGGGCCAGGACGCCATGAAGTCAAGTGCATTTTAAAAAAAAGAAAGAAAACCTTACCAGCGTGCTTGTTGGCATTTTCAATTATAGAAGATACAGAGAAATAATCAGGGTCTTTGATGTCATCTGAAATAAATAAGGTGAAGTAAGTTAAAAAAAAAAAAACATGCTTAAAATATAAATGAATTAAGAATTTGAATCAAGTAGCATCTTACTAGTCACATCCTCAGTGTTCACATCAACCAGCACCTGTTTGATAAATTTTCAAAATGTCTGTGAGATGTAGTTATTCAGGTGCCAGATAAAAAGCAATATATCACTAGAAAAATGTACTTTTAAGGTCTACCGAGATTTGGTCATCATGTATCTTAGGTTGTTAAAATTTCTTTTAGCTCACCTTTATGGCACGGCTCTGAACTAGACCGATGCCCAGCAGGAACAGGATGTTTTGCAGCAGATGCATGATGAGAGACGGATTCAGTGAAGCAGCACTTTGAGTAGTGAACGCTCACGGAGTGCAGTTTAAATACACACAGAAGAGATTATCACTTCCCTTTCACAAAACTCTATTTCTCAATTGGTGGTTATGGCAAGAAAAATGGACCTAGACAATCTTACGTAAAAGACAAACACTTGAAGCTTCCTTTAAAATTTCCAACCGTTGTAACCTAATTCTAAATCTGAACCCTTTACAAATCTTAACTTGAGTTCAATACTCACCATTTGGCTACACTGAAACTATGGGTATGCTAACATCTCAAAATTCTTCATGCATTAATGCATCAATTACCTATGACGTGTGATTTACTCGTCATCCATATCATAATAACAGGCAAGTATATTCTGTATGAATAAACCCAAACTGTCACATGTGATTAAATGTGTCTAAAAATATATGCAATCCACCAATCTAGAAAGTCTGTTGGAGTAAAACACTTTTCTATTAAACAGGTGTAGTTGCTGACAAGAGTCTGCTTTTCATTTTCTATTCTTGTGAATCATTCAAAAACACCTTTTCCAGTTTCAATTTAATGACATTAACCATGTTTGTATAGCAAGATATATAAAAAAGAGCAAGTGAATTTGATTTGAAGGAACATGCTTCCTCCTGGACAAATTACTGACCTCAGCCATTTCCAACACTTTTAGGATAAAATGGAACAGTTATGGATGATTTATGGATCAGTTAGCCACATCAATAATGCAAAAATCCTGTATTATGGATAAGTTAGGGGTGAATCCCCACAGCCATGTTCAAAAAGTCTACTTATTGGAAAGTCTACCCAGATCATTGGCCCTCTAAATGTGACTCAAGGACATTGATCAGGTCTCAGGACACAGACTGTAAAAATACAAATGAGGAAAAAATTATTTATCACCACTAATGCTTATCAGTTAATAATTTTGGTGGAATGATGATTAAATGAATGGAATGATGAAGTTTTCTTGTAGATACTTCACAAAGGTGACTGTCACTCTTTGTTCTCATTGTTCCCATGTTCCCAAAGTCTTTATTTTCATATTATACAACAGATAATTCTGGTCCACTACTCTGATTGGACATGCAGTGTGTTCCATATGTGCTGATAGCAATAGTTCATAACATTGGAACCATTGTTACACTTATTAGGGGCTGTCAGACAATCTCTGTGTTGGCATGGCAACATGCAATGATCCAATTGGTCATATTGAGTCTGAAATGTCATTTACTCATTAATGTATTGTTTATAGACCTGCTGTATAAAAGCAATATCACAGTTTAAATCATTCATGTGATAATACTTAAATGTCTCTTAGCATTATACTCCTGACAAAATAAACAGCCACAATTCGATAGGAGTCACATTTTGACAAAAAAATTAATAAATTCTGTATGTTTCCTTAATTCAGGGAAAAGCCACAGCAGATTTTTTTGTGGGAAACCTGTTAGAGTAAAAGTTAAAAAAAAAAAAAAAATAGATTTGTCAGTGTCATTGATTGTTTCCTTTAGTGAAATATTATGTGTCCCCAAAGAGAAAAGAAAATAATATCTTGGATATAGTTATTGTCTGTAAACCTATAGAAAAAAAACTTTACGTTTAGTGACTGTGACTGAATTCCATCAGTTGAAATTTTGAAACTTTATTTTTTTTTTAAACAATTAGTGTTTCACAAATGCAAATGCAATTTCTGGTCATGTTTTGTAATGCTGCAGTAGCGTGCCTTTATTTTCCTGTGTGGTCATTAGTTGTTGTCTAATCCTAACGGTTTTCAGGTTTGCACATATCTATGTTGGCTGCAGGTCTATATTTGTTGCCAAATATGATCCAAATCAAATCAAAATCAAATCAAATTTTATTTATAGAGCACCTTTTTAAAACAGCAGGTGTTCTCCAAAGTTCTGTACAAACAATATAAAATAAACAATAGAACTAAAAAGCATATAATAATAATAATAATAATAATAATAATAATAATAATAATAATAATAATAATAAATAAATAAATAAATAAATAAATAAATAAATAAATAAATAAAAACTAAATAAAAGTAATAAAAATGCAATAAATACAATAATAATTAGTAAAACACACTAAAAAGAACTCCTAACAGGTAACTCTCATACTGCGTTGTATGCTGCACCATGCAAATATGTTTTTAAATGTGATTTAAAAACAGCAAGTGAAGGAGCCTGCCTAATGTACAAAGGCAAATTATTCCAGAGTTTGGGGGCCGCTACTGCAAAGGCACGGTCACCTCTGCTCTTTAATCTTGCGTTGGGGGATACTAAAAGCAGTTGCCCAGCAGACCTAAGTGCTCTGGATGGAGCATATGGCTTTAATAGGTCTGCCATCCATAGCATCCAACATTCTAACACTTTTGTTGAAGCTGCAAATTTGTGTTTATGATGCACGTTGGTAAAGTTGATTTGAGTGCTATTTCATGCTGCAGGAAGGCATACCAAGCAGACGAGAACTGAATGTATAGCAGGGGTCCAAACAGTTCATCTGGTAGTGCAAAAAGGCTTCGGAAATGTGAAACTGTGTTGAAAATTTAAAATGTCAATTACAATTCACTTTGACTGTAAATGCAGACTAAACCCAGCATGAAACTAGTCATTACTGAAGCGACTACACATGCGGTCTGTGTAATCAAATTAATAGAGTGTGTAATACAGTGACTATACATGTCCAGTGCTTGCTAATTTTTATGGGCTGGCAGATCCATCATACGTTTGGCCTCTGAGTCGAGCCAGAGTTTTAAATGCATAATGACATCAAACTTTATATGTCACAGTAAATATTGTAAATAACATCTCATAAAATATGATAAATCTGTCCTGGTGAGCAGGTTCTGTGTTTGTGTTCAGTAACTGTGCTTAGGTATTCAGCCACAGTGTACCGTCGATTTAGGGCCAGATAATACTGCATTTTACATTGTGCTTGTGTTTGTGTTTTCCAATGGGTGATGTAGTTTTGTTTTTGAAGTGTTCTAATTTAGTAAGGTCGAATTGTTCTTGTGTCCATTTGTGCCTGATTTAATAAAAAAAACCTTTATTTTCTATAGCACCTTTAAAAGTAAATCTCAAAGCGAGAGATTTAGATCTGTGTTAGTGTATGTTAGTTAGCTGAGGTTCAGTGTATTCAGGTTCTCTCTCTCTCTCTCTCTCTCTGTCACTCTCTCTGTCTCTCTAGGTTTTTAAACTTAAACTTTTAAGGTTTTTTTCTCATTTTATCTTATACAAATAAAACTGAATTAAATTGAATTGAATTAACCCATCCGTAGAGGGAAGATCAGAACCTACAGTGTACTGTATATAGTAAACCAGTGGAGTCTTTTTAAAGGTTAAATGAGAAGTGAACAAACTGAATGCATTTAAGAGACTATTTGTCTGACAATGTTATTACCCATTAACATCAAAATCTCGGGTTCATGTGTCCTTTCAGCCAGGTGGTTCTTTGCCTTTTACTGAAGGAGCTGACTGAAATTTATTCCTGTCTCAGGATTACGAAAAAAATATTAATTTATTTAGCTCCAAGTCCAAGAGAATTCATGTATAATTTGGGAAGGCCAGAATAACAAATAAAATCTTCTAATAAAGACGTGGTTAGGCAGCTTTAGATGACTGGATTGTACTAACAGTTACTTTTTATCACTTAACCATTAGTTTATTCCTACTAATAATGACATAAAAGACCAAGTCCAAATTCATCATCAGTATATTTAAATATTCTATCAACACAGCAGAGACAAACTGAGCATAAGTCAAGATGGTTGAACATTCTATCATCAATACAGAAATAACAGAACACATGTTATATAACCATAGTAGTGTTTCTAATATACCTTAAATCCCTTTACTTTTTCTCTTTCTGCATTATGTATTTTAGATGTCCCAATTTACTTTGAACCATGCTATGCCAAATTCCAAACCATGGTTGGTAATTTGGGCTCTTGAAAATTATTAAATTAAATTTACACCATTTTAAATATTTTATTTTAATGTTGTGATAGTTATATATCAATATATATATATGAATCAAAGGTTTGACTGATCAGTGCCATAAATGCTGTTAAAGTTATCTGTCCCACTTTACCTGATGTCCCAGTATACCTTCCTTCACAATATGTTTATTATAATATGAACAGCTGTTTTAATTTGAAAATTTAAAATGTATTTCCAAATTTCCAAATTCTTTTTCTATGTCAGGTGGCACAGACAGCAAGAGTTACGTAAAATACTTTTATTTATAAAGTTAAGCACAAAACTGTCCCAAAACACTAAATAAGCCCCATTGCAATGCAATATATGCTTGAGCCAGAACAACTCACTTAGGTTTATTTCATTGCTGTTGTGCAGTACTCAGCAAAAATATGTAAACCCCCTTTGAATATTAAACTGAAGATGAAGTTGACCAGGTGTTAACTTGCATGGACGGCCTGGACGTCTCAGGAAGCTTCATAATTCCATCCTTTTTACATTTTTGGATTACTTTTGTGACAGGATTCAAGCTTATTAGCAATGCTTCACTAATTTACTAATCATATAGCCTTGACCTTTTTTGTGTAAAAAATTATTTTCTTTCTCAGGCCTTGTGACATTTCTTTTCCATGTTCTGCCATGTTTGTCAGCATTATACAGGAGTGGATTTTCTCTCTTAAATACCACTGTATTGTCAGTTGTTCTGTGGTCTCCAGTATGTTGATGGATTAGACTCATCTGATGGTGAATTCCTGTTAATTACAAATTATTTCTATGCTTTAGTAGAAAGCATAGAATTAATTTGTAATTAACAGGAATTCACCATCAGATGAGTCTAATCTGAGTTAGAATAGTTCCAATTTTGAAAGACAAAAAAGTGTTTGATATTATTGGAGCGTAGTAAGAAAAAGTTATACAATTGTTTTTCACTAGATTTTGCAGTAAGGCTATAGATAGTTCTTCCCATCTTGTAGGTTTGAAGAAAATCAAGGAAACCAAATTTCTTAGAACTTTATTAGAAATGTAAACCCAAGTCAAATGAAGTCAGTCTTGAGAATGAACAAAGCTGCCCATTGTGTATGATCTTAAATACCCCAAGATAGGACTTTTCTAATTGCCTAATTTTTTTCTCTGAAGCACTGTATAAGCAACTGTTCTTTTACCAATACTAGATGTCAGTCTATCACTTAAGATCCTCCATTTGTCTTTTATCTAAAATGCACACAAGGCCACCAAGACGACACCAGAAGAAGTTGACTCTTGAGATTTCCCAGCTTTCCTTCTTATTACTATATGACACACTATGAATTCTAGTTGTTAATCTATTAAGGTTTTTACCACTCCTGGTACACTCCACATAGTCTGGTACAAACTGGTACAACTTCATCACCATTCTGATAAGTAACTGACTCCAGATGTCAGCACTAAATGAAAAACATGGAGAGCAGCAATTTTTTCCACAAAAGACATGTTGTATTGAGTATGAAAGCTGTTACAGTTGGTGCGTTAGTTTAGCTATTTATACTTACACTTATACTTACTTCAGCCAGCAGTGTGTACTTTACTTGACATATGCCTGTTACCTTGGTCACAGGAGGAATTGGAGTGTCCTTGGACAATATAAAGAGGCAAGATCTATAATGCAGAATCTGACACCAGTTTTCACCTGCTGCACAAACCAAGATGACACTTTTAAATTCAACCACATTTACAGTAGGAGCACCAGTTTAGCAATCTCTCACAACCTTTTGGAGAAACGTTGGCCCACTCACCTTTACAACAAGGTTTCAGTTGTGTTAAGGTGTTGATTGTTCAATAGGGTTGGGGTCTGACCCAACCATTCAAATGTTGATTTGATGGGCCTGTTTAAGCTGCTGGACAGATGGCCTCAAATTTGTCTCATGAATTTCTGGTATAAAGTTGATCACTGCCTCATTGACTCGTTGTCTCTTTTTGTTTTTGTTTTTCAAACCTGGTGCATGATGACCAAATATACCCATCTTGGTCTCATCAGTCCAAATGATATTATTCTATAACTTGTCTAAACATTTGTTGATGCTATTTTACAATCCTACAGTAAATCATGCTTTTTCAGTGGATTTATGATTGTAATGTAATTTACAAAAGTGCTTGCAAAGACATAGGTCACAAGAGTTAGCTCTTGGATTTGTCTTATTTCTTTGTTATTTCCTTTCTTTCTCTGAGCAAAGTGTACTCAAGGCTTTTCAATTGTAAACAGACTTTTTCACAATAGTGGTGAATTTCTAATTGTTTCATGATGGCCTTATAACCCTTCCTTGACTGATGAGAAGCAACAATTGCTGAGGTAATTTCTAAGGTTCTTTTTTTTTTTGCATAATGTAGACACACATCAAGTTCTCCAAAAGACAAACTGCCAAAAAGGGAGCCTTTATAATACTCACACTTCTTAATAATTAACTACAGTGACATGGGTTTTGGTAGCTCAGTGGTTATGGTGTTTTGCTACCAATCAGAAGGTCATGCATTCAAATCCCAGCACACACAAGCTGGTCAATTGAGCAAGGCCCTAAGCCCCCAACTGCTAAGTTGTACAAAGTGAGATAAGTGTACGCTGCTCTTGATAGGGGTATCTGCCAAATAGTGTAAAGGAAATGTACTTTAATATAATATACTTCATTATCCTGGCTGCAAATAAATATTAGGGAAGTAGGAATGTACTTACTTTATGAATGTTGGTTTATTTTTTGAGATTTGTCATCACCTATGGTTACTTGTTTGTTTATAGAAGTTTATAGGGGACCACACAATTGTTATTTAGGTCCTGATGAATCAAAACACAGAACTAGTGCACCCTTCCTTTGTTTTTCCCTTGACTATACTGTAATAATGTATAGATTTTGATTCATTTGTTGATTAATTAATACCTTTTTAGTAAGAAAACTTGATATACATTTAATTGAAATATTTGTGTTTAATTTGGTTTTAATACAAGATTTTAATTAATTAGATTTGGTCCCATTTGCAGTAAAACACAGATTCACAGATTACATGAGTATGTAAGGTTTTCAGGAGTCTTCAGAGTCCTCACAGGCAGTCACTGCATGGTATCTCAAGGTCAGAAATGCAGCCTTCAACTTTGGAACTAGATATCAAAACAACACAGTCACATTTACAGTAGAAACATACACATAGACACAAAATGTCACAACATTGTACTCACTAAGGAACCTTTCTGCACTTGTAAGCAATCTTTGTGTCCAAAGTGTTTTGTAGACTGTGGAATGAGGGATTATCGCATGTAGTCCTGTTAAAAGTAAAAGACAATATTAGAAGAACTGTGTTATTCTCACAGCCCTAATTCTTAAGAAGTGTTGTAATAAGATGGTATATTATGCAAACAAATACATACATCTAAGTTTAAGATATTCAGTCTTATTTTATTTTCACATTAAAATACAATTTTTATGGCAAGACAGTTATGGCATCAGTTCGCTAAGGGTTAGAATCTCAGATACAAGGGATTGAGACCACTTTGAGACCATGGCAGTAACTTTGATCTGCTGTTGCCGAAGTCGGTTTTTCTGCTTGAGTTTCCATTATTTACAATTTGGTGGCTTTGGCAGAAAGGAATTTATGGTAAATCTAAAATGAATCTAGAAATCACACTGATGATCATACATATAAGTTACTCAAAACTTAACTTTATACAATTATACAAAGGAAATTGTTTAAGAACACTCTCTGGTGTCACCCAGAATAGAATGGGTTCCCTTTTAAATCTGGTTCCTCTCAAGGTTTCATTAGGGATAAATATATAATACAAATTATAATATATAAAATAATATTCCTTCCATTGCTGAAAGTGTTATAATAAAACTGAATTGAATATATTTTGTTCCAAACAAAGCTTTCACCGTTATTTTACTATATCAAGTCTGGAAGATTTTATAACAACTAATGGCTGAAAGAAAATTGTTATGAAGAAGCACAATAACGTTCTAAAATATATGGTATTATGACCAAAGAAGATTCTTTAGAATCATCAAAGTCATCAAATACAAACAAATTAATTAAGAAAAGGTAGATTGAGATAACAGAGTTAATAGCATGAAATGTATGGAGTCTGGAAAAAATCAGCATGAATTTCTTGAGCATAGGTGCATGTAAACATTTGGTCTTAACTGTATTGTGCTGACTGTGGAAACTTTGTTATTTACCTATTTGGTAATGTATTATACTTTGATCCTTCCTGACTGACCTTTAATACTATTCCTATATTAGCATTAGGCTTATTATTGATAGTTTTGCTTTAGTAGTTTTGACCCTATTTGAAATATATTGAGATCAATTATATACTAAGAGTCGCATAATTACAGTAAGCAAGTTGGGGTTTTTTTCTACTCACGTGTCTGTTTCCTTGGTGACGAGCAATACAGTCAAACTGTTCACTTTACTGTGATCCAACATCTTCACTTCTATACTTCCGAATGTACTTGATTGAAGAAATCAAACAAATCACAATATCATTATTATAACAGAAGTAAACTCTATGTTGTCTTACTGACTTAGTAGGACATCCAAACTTATGTACATACCATAATAACTTTTCCCACAATTTCAATGTTTATCAGATATATAGGAAGTGTTCATTAACGTTTGCAGATTTTTTGTTTTGTTTTGCTGCATATGATTTTGGAATTTAAATAAATCAACAAAAAATGTCAATTGGTGAGGTGTTCCCAAACTTTTGCATACAACTATATTGCTACTAGCTGATCATAAACAGGATTAACCAATCAAAATCGTGCATTTTTACCATTCAATGTTTGAAAACCAGCTCATTTAATGCTGAGCTCAGGGACAGGGATGATGAAGTACCAAACGTTTACTGCAGGAGAAAATATAGTGCATCCCTGTTTTCATAAGATTAAAAGTTACTTCCTACTATCTTATTTAATCATCTCATTTTAATCATTTTCAGAAGAAATAATCAACTTCTAAAGATTGTTTGATGGTAGGTTTCATGGTGCTGTTTACAACTGTGCCACTGAGCATTTACGATGATCAGCTGATTGTTGGATTGAGTATAGACTCAATAAATTTCTATTTAAATGAATGATCTGTGGTTTCACACCTTTACATTTTATCACACCTAAAATTAGCACTGAGCAAAACAAACTAAAATTAGCTGATTTACATTTCAGTCAGACAACCTCTTGGCTGGACATTGGCCAATAAAAGCCGCTATGAAGTCCAGAAGTACTGGAATGATTTCTTAAGCAAGAATACTTTTACATATATTATTTGTTTAGAATCATGCTAACCATAATGAAGTTTTGATATACAGTACCTTGTGGAGCTGAAGGGGGCTTCCAGGGATCCATTTAACATCACGGACACATTCCCACAAGCAGTGGCGGCAAACTGGTAAAGAATATATAGGAATTTTTCAGGGACTAAAAGACTTATGTGAAATGGAATTTAAATTAAGCCATCTGTACAATGTATTTCTACACCGCTACAGAAATGCCACCCCAATATTGGGTAGTTATTAACCATTTTCTATAACTGCATCAGGAATAATTGCCACTGTTGATTGTGTATGAATATTTTAAATATATATGTATATGAATATATTATATATAGTTATGTTTTGTTTCTGTTATGTTTGTTTGATGTACGTTTTGTTAGTTTTTATTCTGCCAATAAAGCAGCACTTCTACTTTATCCTACATGTGGGTCTGATGTGATGCAGGGGATCGGGACTACCGTTGAGAACCAGGTTCGATCCCCGCTTTCCGACAACAAACGTTACACTATCTGACTCCAAGGAGACGTCTACATATCCTAACAGGAATCCTTATGTATATCTTTCTTTACCATGGATCATTTAAAAATGACTCCTTCTAACTCGATAAAAAGTGTGTGTGCAAAAATGTGATCTAGATCACGTGAGCGCAAATATGTGATCAGCTAGAACAAAGCCACCGTTGCATATTTTTACATTTGCATGGTGTGGGAGAGGCATTTCAGTGAGAACAAAGACAATGCTCTATTGATTACCAGCGATGCAAAGAAACAGTAGTTGCTCTGACAAAACTAATCACTACTCAACTGTACCTTCTGTTATTTCAGCCTGTAATGTGATTTGAATTTGTGTTAATAAGATGTTTATATATTCATCATCAAAAGGCAGTTATATCTGCTGAGAATGAAGTGAGATCAGCATACTCACATTAGAAGAAGCCCTAATCCAGAAAGAACGCACTGAGTTGTTTTGACAATATGACCAACTGGGACAATCTGTAGTGAAGGTTTCTGTTGATGAAGCACAGTTAATCCTTAAATCATCCATACATGTCATGTGTTCGCTATGCTCAAATGACCTCTGTAGCTAATAAATAATTAAAGGTATCCAGTGAGTAAACAATGGCTGGAAGCATTTGACATGGCCTGGAGCATTCTTTCATTTGATTGCTTCATTAGCACTTCAAGCCATATCACACCATTAACAATATGTGATAAACTTTGGCTCTACCTTGGCTTTCATTTTTGCTGCACCAAGTCAGACCATCAAACAAAGATCCAAGCAGTGTACCCTCCAAAATGACCAGGCAATCTCTCTTGTCAGTAAATGCTTGTACCATGTCTTTTGTTTTGCTCCAGAACAGCATCTGCACAGAAACCAATAGATATCAAAGTACTAGGAAAAAAAGCTGTGTTGTAAAATATGGTGAAAACACTGTTCAAGTTGGTACACGGAAATAGTTAATGAATTACTACTATTAATGACACACTAGAGATTATTGTTGCTCTTTCTCTCTGGCATGCTGTGTATAATCTATGATATTCTATGGTATTCCAATCTATGGTATTATCTGGAAGAGGGTGATTCCTTTTGTGTCTTGGTTTCTAGGGAATTCTAAGAAAGATAACTGCATGATCTACAAACCATGTTGTTTGTCTAAACCTGTCTCTCTGTTATTCATTCCCACTCCTTCTCTGCACAGAAGCTGGCATTTCCATTTGAGAGTGAGCAGAAACCTTTCTGAAATTATGCTACCGTTGAAGAGAAGCTGCTCTGAAATTTCTTTAATGGTGCAAATAAACATCCTGAGTTTAAAGATCACACCAGTCTCCTGTGTACTGATCCATCTTTACTGTCATTGATGTCTTTTTTAAACGGATTTGAAATGTTTAAATGCAATTTTCTTCTTTTTAACTTTTGGAAATAACCAAAGTTTATTATAAAGTTTATAATAACCAAAGGTAAATTTAGCACATTAGCACAGTAGCTCATAGTCACAGGGTTGCATTCACAATGCACAATTCCTTCTGAACTTTGGAGTAGTCCTCTAATTCCACACTTTTCTACTTTGACTGGGTTAACCTGTTTGCTTTGTGTGTGTGTGTGTGTGGGGGGGGGGTTGTACCATATTCCATATCATCATGCAGGAATAACTGCAAACGAGGACCTTTTTTCATATAAGAAAATCCATAGACATGTAGCCCATCAACAGACTCAGTACAAGTTTGGCATTTAAAAAATGTGTGTAAGGGAACAAGATTCTTACAGTATTGCAGACAACATCCTGCTTGACTGAATTTATTAGAGGATCATACGCCTCTGGAGGAATATCGCATGGATCTCTCCCAATGTAGGCCTGCTCAAAAGCCTTCCAGATTATCTCGCAGTCATTCTGCCTGAAGAACAAAATAAAAATATCTATACCAGCTTGGTTAGATAAGGAGACTAGAGAAAAGCAAATAATAAAAAAAATATATAATTTCTTTCATTAAAATAATAAATAAATACTACAGTATTTACATATATTTCCATGTTTATAAACATAAATAATATATGCACCAAATCTTATTCATTTGATGAAAAAAATTAACCAAGAAAATAATAAAAATGACAAGATGACAACAATCACATGCACTTTGGTCTTTGGTCACTTTTGGTGTTAAACATTTGTTGACATGGTCAGGTTCCACAACACTGTTTATCAAAGGTGTGTAAATTCAAAGGTGTTTTCATTTGAAATGACACGGATTTGACATGGCCAACTGCCTTGCAAGCATGCATGAACAAAGCAGGGAACCTCAGGAATGTCTTCAGTGCAGAGGTAGCTGACAGATCACTCAGTGTTGTGGTGTGGGCAGTTCACTTGTGTCTGTCCTTGGTTTCTCAAAGCTTAGTCTAAGATTTCCCAAACTAGAATTACAAATGGGATATGAAACACTCATTTTCAAAGACTTTACAAATTACTGCTAGAAAAATTGCATTAAAATGTACAGTACAAGAACATTAGGAATCGTCTAAAAGTAAAGAAAACGGGGCACCACAAAGACATTACCAAGAACAGGCTATCTCTCTAAAATGACAAAAGGACAAGAAGTAAAGTATCTAGAAGGGAGCCTGCCAGGAAACCTATGGCAACGCTGCAGGAGCTGCAGGAATGTGTGCCAGGAACTGGTCACTTACTGCATGCGACAACAATCTCTCACTGGATGGGGGGGTTGGGGGGTGTCTGTAGAGGGGGAATACATGAAAGCCCCTTTTCACAATAAATCAATCAATCAATCAATCAATCAATCAATCAACCAAGCTCACCAAATTTTTGTTAAAACAACATGGCAAAATGTACCATTGTTTGAATAGAGCAAGGCAGGGAAGAACTTACTGGGCATAATTTTAAACCATATGTTTGGCACTAAATCAAGTCATCTTTGAAATTAAAGAACACCATACCATGGTGAAGCATGGTGCTGGCAGGATCATGCTAATGGGCTTCTTCTCTTCAGCTAGGACTGTGACTCAAGTCAATATAGAAAGAAACATGTATAGCTCTAAATCTTATCAAAAATCTTGTGGAATGACTTGAACCTTTGCATGCACAGGACACCCTGGTAAATCTGGAGCATTTTTGTAAGGAACAGTGGAATAAAATTGCCAGATCCAGATGTGCTATGCTGGTAGACTCTTACACAAAACAAGACTAATGCTATATGATAATCAAAGGTAACCAAAATATTAGTTAAGGAGTGAGTAATGCACCACAGGAAGATTGAGGGTAACCAAAACTCAGCTACATATCATCGCTGTCGGGCGGAAACCTCATATGTCCAAATTTTGTCAATTTCATATTTTTTCACATATCGATGCTATTGGTCAGTCCCCACGTGGATCTGTTATTTTTACAAGTTATTAACCAATCTAAAGTCTTGAAAATAGCTTGAGCGCAAAGCTGAGATGTAGATGCAGCTCACAGAGTTTTGGAACTAGCAAAAATGAAAACTTGCATAGTAAGAACACAACAGGTAGTATTTATTGGCCAATATCATCATAATGAGGCATAAGTCTTTTAAAGTCTTTCATTTTGTGTTTTTTAACACAATTATTACACACTTATTATACCAATTATAGATGATCAGGAAGGACATGGGACATGTCAAAATATAATATGCCAAAGTAGAAACTTAAAGCGAATGTAATTGTAGCGATAATTAGTTTAATTTATTTTATATGGTAAATTTCATGCTTTTAAAACTTATTATACTGAATAGATTTTTGTGTGTGATCGTGTGTGTGCATGCATGTCCCTCTGTCTGTCAGAGCACCAGATAAACAAAGCAAGTCCTCAGATTCTCTTTCTTTTTTTGGCTTAGTATTAAAAGAAAAAGAAATATGAGGAGTGGGGGGAGGGGGTTGAGAGCATGGTCTATGTTGGCAACTTGGTGAAAATCACAGATCAGCAAATGAAAATCTCGAACCATCCTTTAAAAACATCCCAGTGAAGACACTTTTTTTGAAAGTAGTTGTTTTGTAGTCTATTTGTGTGTCTGGATGCTTTGGTTAGCACCTGATGGACATTGAAACAAGCATAGAAGTTATTGAGCTCATACTGCAGTTATTCAGAGGGTTCCCAGTTGCTGCTATTGCTCATGATGTACTCTGTGATGGCATGCAGACATCAGCTGACGCTCCTTTAAATTTTGTACGTTGCAAGGTGGAGCCTCCATTGTTTAGAACTGGTTGTTCAGCCTATCCCACAATGTTCAATTGGAATTAAATATGGTCAATTTGGAGGCCAAGTTAACTTTAACACCTTAAATTTTTTTCTGTCACGTTCTAGAGCACCATACTGCCTCTTACCAACTTGGCAGCTATAGAACCCCATATGCAGCAAGCTGCAATAATCTGTGTGCCCAGACACCTTTCTATCAGAGGCAGCAGTAACATTTTCAGCAATACGTGCTACATCAGCTTTGGATGACCCTGTTACTGATTTGCTGATTGTCCTGATGGAGCACTTTGCTAGGTACTGCATACACAACACCTTCTGATTTGGAGATGGAGGAATCTGATAGCCTAGTGGTTAAGGTTTTGGACTACTGATCTGAGGGTCATGAGTTCAAATCCCAGGTCCACCAGGCTGCCACTGCTGGGCCCCTGAGCAAGGCCCTTAACCCTCAATTGCTCAGCTGTATAAATTAAAAAAAAATTTTAAGTCACTCTGGATATGTGTTTGCTAAATGCCAGAAATGAAAATGAGATGCTCTGACTCAGTCTAGCATCACAAATTAACCAAATTAATTGTCAAAATTCTTTACATCCCAATGCTTATGGATTATATGATAATATAACCCCTATGTTAATGTGAAATATTATATATGAATATTCAAATCACCATTTAATCTTTGATGTTTGAATAAGACTTCAGCTCTTTATGGTGTATTGCTTGTCAGCTGATGGCTTGTGTTACAGATCAATGAGTAATAATAATAATAATAATAATAATAATAATAATAATAATAATAATAATAATAATAATAATTGATCATTTTGATACTGATATTTTTCATTAAAACTGAAATGTGTTGTTTATAAGTGTGAATAAATTCATTTAAACTAATGCAAACAAAAGAAAAATAATAAACAGTGCTTTACCTTGCCATGTTGCTGTGTTCTTTTAGGTATGTTTGGCATCTTTTAATGACAACATCCTTAAAACTGGACTTTTTCCCACTTGCAATCGCTCCAAAAACAATAACCAGAACAACCACGAATATGAGCACAGCTAATAAAATCAGGAGGAACTTAATTCTTCGTTTTCTCCGTGAATGGTCTATAACACGTTCATTCTCCATCTTCACTTTTATTCTAAGCGCAACTGAAGTTAATGAGCAACAGAGATTAGAACCCGACAACCAAGAGACAAGTTTTTACCCCTCTGTCTAAAAATCGCACCCAGTTCTTTACACAAAGCTCTGTACAGGCTGTTCGCCTATTTCTTGCAACTTACAAGGTCCTAGATGAATTCTATTTCCCCATGAGCCCCACTTCTTAATGTATGTGATGTCATTTTCGTTGAGTTCTCACCCCAAAACACGTGCAAAACATCCAATCAAAATATGGGGCGCTGCTTTTAGATACTTAGCGGTAACAGAGCGAGACATAAACACTAGGTGGGGGGTGGGGGGTATTGGGTGGGTGTATGGGGCACTAAAATGTATTAAGCTAAATAAAAATAAAGATACTGTCATTTTATTGTATAATTGTCATTATATATCAAACAATTTAACTAATAATTTAAGGACATATCACTGTCACTCTGTAATGCTCCCATTGAAGATCAATACATTTTACTGTGGAATTTTTAAATCATTTATTTTTAAAATCACTGTATCTGTCTATATCATTCAACCATGATTCAGAGTTTAATCCATTTTACAATGGGTATATCCAATTGGTAGTTGATCAAACTAACTCATAACTTCAGAGTAAAGATAAATAAAGATCAAATAATTCTACTAGATTTTCTACTGTAGAATTCCTCTTCAAAGTAAATATATCTCTCATAATAATCCAGGAGCAGATTTTAATTTATTATATAAATTCCATTTATATTTCCAGGAATTTATATTTCCAGGACATTTCGAATTGATAATTATTTCCCGAACTGAAAGTTGTTTATTTTATTTTAAATATTGTGGGTGTGTGTATATGAACTATAAAACTTAAACAAAGAAAACCTGTACAACTTCATTTTTCTTCAACTGCTGTGAATGCTCAACAACTGTCAGCTTGAACAGATGACAAAAGAGATAAGAAAGAGACCATGAAATGTAACACACACCCACCCACACACATGCACACACACATTCTTACTACAATGGTTGGAATCAAGTATTTTCTTGGATCATTTGTTTTGGATCATTATCTTACAATAGGACAACCCCTGACCAACTAGGCATATACCAGTTGGTATTGCATGGCAGACAGAAGATCCAGCATAAGAGCCCCAGACCATCACGCTTCCTCCTCCATGTTTGACAGTTAGTGTAACACACAAAGGAACCAAACCTTTGCTTACTCGACAGCATACAAAAACCCTGCATGATGAACCAAAGATTTCAGTTTTGCATCTTTCTCTCTTCAGTAGTCCACTGGAAGTGGACCTTTTTCTTATTTTGCATCTTACAAATGTCTACTGTATCTTACCACTTGCCACTCGACCTGTAAAACCAGCACAAAGTCTGCTTCCTCAAAGTCTACAATTACTATTTTTACTTCCACCAGTGCTTGAACTGTTGTCCTGTAATCCACCCATCACGCAAGCTGTTGACTCTCAGAAACTAGTTATTTGATTCCGTTGTGGATTTGGGTCTGTCAGGCTTCTTCTTGTCAGAGTTTTCTCCAGTTTCAAAGTCCCTTTCATTGATATAGGAAACTGTACCCTAGATTCTTCGCAATTTCTCCAAAGCAAAGACCTGCACTTTAAGGGTTAAATTGGTCTGTCTTCTTTGGTTAATTGTATTTTCCTGAAACTATGGGAGCAATATACTACTTCCTAGACTACAATACTATCTAAGCATTACTTAAGAGGGTGTAGTAACACAGTTTGTTCCAACACTGCTGTCTGTTGCTGCAGAACAGCTGTAAGATGTTAACCTATCACTTCTTCCATAAAAAAGTCTAGTATGTATGACTCTGACCGGAAAAGACAGCCATGAAATTTGATATCACAAAATGCCACTGACCACTTAAGCAACTGCTATTTCTGCATGGAGGACCAAAAAACATAACCAGAAAGAGAGACAAAAATGCAACCACCTCAGAAAACCTTTTCTATCTTCCGCACACCTCAGGGTGGGCTGGGCTCTCCTCAGGTCATTTTATATGCCATCTGAATCGCCTGCAGAGTGGGGCATTTTCACTGAAAGCTCATTCAGGAGTCCCAAATTCATGATGCTTCATAACAGGAAGACGTATTCATCTCTACACACTGGCTCATTCATAGGAAGGAGCTACAGGGAGGAACAACATAAAGTGCAAGCCGTTGACAGACCCTGGAAAGTGCTGATGCCACCATTACACATCCAACTGGGGCTTATGAAATGTTGTCTAAGGCAAAAGTCAAAGTCTGTTTCTTAATTAAAGCACAGAAAAAGAAAACGCTGGAGTGCAAAAAGTTTCTCAAGAAGTTATAGTTGTTCAGTGCTTACTAGGCAATCATAAGCCAAAAACTATGAGCTAGTTTAGACTCTGGTGAAGAATTACACAGAATGGGCTGCAAGATGTCTCTCAAACTCCATGCCAAGGAGATCACGTTTGAGAACACACACAGCGGAGCAAGGAAAGCCCTTTAACCAGGATATGTTGGACTTTTATTTTGTTTGAGGCTTTAAATGTTGTTAATGTGAGCAGCCTGCTCGGCCAAAATTTATGGTTACATGTCAATGTCTTGGGATAACCATCCCTTCTTTTGGAAATGAATCATTTCCAAAGATTATCTAAAGAAGTTCAGAGATTAAACTAAACCTAAAGATTTAGAGCCAGAATATAATTTAGAAGCGCATCTCTGTTAATCTCTGTTCATCTCTGTTCATCTCTGAATGAAGATTATTTTTGGTTTTATTTTTGATTTATTATTCTCTGTGTAAATGCTGTTCCTTCTGCTTTCAGGACATCCTGCAAGTCTTTTTAAGTGACTGCTGGCTTCTCTCCTATCTTCTCTAACATTAGTCTGAGAGCATGTTGTGAACTCCTGCATGGTGTGCCTGGCTGGTGGATGATTAGCTGTGGTTCCACGAACAAATTGTACTGATAGAGATGTTCAAAGGCCTTTCCATTTCAGTGTTGTTTAATAATTATTCAATAACTGGCCCTGGGAACTTCATTGTTATTCTTATATACCATATATAATTATATTAAGTATATTAAGAATACATACTTTAATTTTTTTTGAATAAACACAAGGAAAAAAGATATTACGTGTGTAAATCTGAAGAAAATGCATATGTTAATTAACAAAAAATAAAAATTTGTCCTTTCTGTAGTCTAAATTTTTTCATAGGTATATTTTTAGGTTTTGCAAGATGAATGACATTTCCATGGCAACAGCATATGGTAATATGTTATTTGGTAATAGTAATGGCTTATGACATAAGAGCTAAAGGTAAATCAGGTAATATAAAAAAAAATGCGGGCAGGGAAGCATGTATCAAAATGACAATGTATTACATGGTTAATTCAAATTCAAATTTCAAAATTAATTTATTTGTATAGCATTTTTAACAATTCCCATTGTCTCAAAGCAGCTTTACAGAAGTATAGAAACAGAAGAGAGAGAGAAAAAGAAATAAAATAATAATAAGAAGAAGTAGAAGAAGAAGAAGAAGAAGAAGAAGAAGAAGAAGAAGAAAAAGAAGAAAAAGAAGAAGAAAAGGAGAAGAAATAAGGATAAAAATAAACAAATGAATATATACAATTAAAGTTTAAAATGAATTTAAAAATATTAACTTATAATGTAAAACACTATCTATCTATCTATCTATCGTTAGGTATGTTTGTAATCAGGTGATGGACAAAGTAAATTATGTGCAAAGTGCAGACAGGGACTCCGGCAAGACATCAGAACTAAAAGGGAGAGCCGGAAGGTGACACAGACATGAGGGCTTCCTGGGATGTAAAGCGTCCCACCACTCCACAGTCTGCAAACCTGAGCAACTTGCAAGGATAGTAAGCCGACAGCATCCAGACATCCCAGTTCACCAAACCCTCTATGCTTACTATATGAACCCTCCAATTCTGCTCCTTTACCGGGGAAAGGTTATTCATAAAAAGCTAGACTAAGTCATGTGAAAGTGATAAGCAACTCCCATCTTACTACCATCTCAGAAATATAGCAAGAATTAGATGTTTTGTCTCAAGACAGGACTTAGAGAAACTTGTTCATGCTTTCATCACGAGCAGGGTGGATTATTGCAATGGACTCCTTACTGGGATCAACAAAAAGACCATTAGACAGCTGCAGCTCATACAGAACGCTGCTGCCAGAATTCTGACCAGAACCAAAAAATCTGAGCACATCACACCAGTCCTCAGGTCCTTACACTGGCATCCAGTTACATTTAGAATAGATTTGAAAGTATTGTTACTCGTTTATAAACACTTCATCTGAAATACATTACAGATATGCTAATTGAATATAAACCAAGCAGACTCAGATCAGGTCAGTTAGAGATACTAGGGTTCACTCAAAACAGGGTGCATCAGCATTTAATTATTATGCCACCTATAGCTGGAATCAGCTTCCAGAAGAGATCAGATGTGCTTCAACATTAGACACTTTTAAGTCAAGATTAAAAACACATCTGTTTAACTCTGCATTTACTGAATGAGCGCTGTGCTGCTTCACACTGACTGCACTTTTTATCCAAATCACTTTTACTCCTGTTTTATTCTTTTTAACATATTTGAAACTGTTTTTATTAAAATCATGTTTATTTTCTTTAATTGTTCTTTGTTTTTATTATGATTTTATCGTGTGTCACTTATTTTTACTTTTCTTTTCTCTCATAAATTGTTTTCTAATTTCTATGTAAAGCATTTTGAATGACCTCTGTGTATGAATTGTGCTATACAAATAAACTTGCCTTGCCTTGCCTTGCCTTGCCTAAACAAATGTGTTTTTAGACTAGACTTAACACTGAGACTGTGTTTGAGTCCTGAACACTAACTGGAAGTCTGTTCCAAAACTGTGAGAAAAAGCTCTGCCCTGCTGTAGCCTTTTGTATTTGAGGTATTACCAAATAGCCTGCATTTTTTTTTATCAAAGTAGGCGTATGTGGTAGGTATTGTGGCGAGAGACCATTAAGTGCTTTATAGGTTAATAATAGTATTTTACAATCAATGCAAAACTTGGCTGGGAGCCAATGCAATGAGGATAAGATGGGGGTGATATGTTCATATCTTCTAGTTATAGTTAGGACTCTAGCTGCTGTATTCTGGACTAACTGTAGCTTGTTTATGCTCCTATTGGTACATCCAGATAGTAAAGCATTACAATAATCCAACCGAGAGGTAACAAAAGCATAAACTAGTGTTTCTGCATCATGTAATGACATCATATTTCTTATTTTAGCAATATTTCTGAGATGAAAGAAGGTTACCCGTATCAATAATAGTAGAATAG
This sequence comes from Tachysurus fulvidraco, assembly GCF_022655615.1. Taxonomy (NCBI): domain Eukaryota; kingdom Metazoa; phylum Chordata; class Actinopteri; order Siluriformes; family Bagridae; genus Tachysurus; species Tachysurus fulvidraco. Next base: position 12,005,692 of record NC_062518.1, read on the forward strand.
CTTGGGGTCAATGGTATCAAAAGCTGCACTAAGATCAAGCTACACCAGCAAATAGACACAACCATGATCAGAGGCCTGTAACAGGTGATTTTTCCACTTTAACCAGTGCTGTCTCTGTGCTATGATTGTGTCTCTGTGCTGTCTTCAAAATTATCAACCTGCATACTGGCTCCCCTACCCACATGTTTCCTTAAACAGATACTAACAGTAGCTATCCAACCCATTCTAAAGATAGTAAATTCTTCCCTTAGGACTGGCTATGTTCCAAAATCTTTTAAGCTAGCGGTTATCAATTCTTTTTATCTAAAACCCAACTATAGGCCAATATCAAACCTCCCCTTTATCTCCAAGATCCTAGAAAAGGTTATAGCCTAGCTGTTATGCTCATACATACATAGGAATAATATTCATGAAATCAGTTACAGCATTCAAAAAGATTTTAGACACGTGTGTGCTTCCAATAGTTGTAACAGTTTGGTGAAGAATCACATATGTGGGTGATAGTCAGAGAGCCTGACATACTTTTGGCTGAAATTACAGATTGTATGCAGCCAGGTTCCACAACAAGATACATGTCAGAAAGAGTTCATTGCCAAAAAGGCTTAACTATCATAAGGCAGTACATTAAAAACTGTAAATGAACAACCTTGATCATTTGTTAGTATGGGAGTGGCAGCAAGACTTCAAAGACCATAAATGTGTGACTGCGATTACCATTTAAACAATAGTATCACAGACCATTTGGGTAGTAACACCTGTAACAATACCATGCCATGGTGTGTGTGTGATTATGATAACCATTTAAAGACATCTGGCTAGAGGGTAATATGGTCCAATCATTTGGGAGATACTCAGTTCTTACACGCAATACACATTTAAAGTAAAACCCCATTTAAACTGCACAGAGGAAAAATTCTTCATGACTCCAAAAATTCCTGCATTCTTCTTGACTCCAGTGAACCAAAATAACTTTTGTCCCTGCTATGCTGGAACATCTTCTTTATTAAGCTCTTCACCCACATATCATTTTATTTTCTTGCACTGTATAATATATATTGTACAAACTGTATCCAATTGTGCATTTAGTGGAAACGATAAAATAATTAATTTGGCATGTTGTGGAATTTTCAAAGTCAAATTAGAGTCCATCTGAGACCAAAATAAAGCTTTTTTGTTTTAAAATGAGAAGCATTATTTTTGGAGAAAGGAAAATACTGAATTCCAGCATCAGATGCTTATATCCTCTGTGAAACATGATGGTGTTGTTATCATGCTTTGGGCCTGTATTGCTGCATCTGGGAAAGGACAGTTTGGCATCATTGATGGAACAATGAATTCAGAATTATGCCAGTGATCTCTAAATAAAAATGGAAAGACATCTGTCCATGAACTGAATCTCAAGAAAAAATGGGTCATACACCAAGACAACAAGCACAAGTCTGTCTACCAAAGAATGATTAATAAGATACAAAGAAAATGGTTTAGAATGGCCAAGTCAATGTTCTGACTTTAATCCAAAAGAAAACTTGTGTAAGGGACTGAAGCAAACAGTTCATGTGAGGACACCCACTAAAATATGAGCGTTAAAGCTCTTCTGTACTGAGGAATGGAATAAAATTCTTCTTAGCCTTTGTGCAGGACTGATCAAAAGTTACTGTAAACTTTACTTACAGTTATTGCTGCACAAGGGCTTACTGAAAGCAAAGGATCACATACATTTGCAAGACACAGACATTTACTGCTGAATCATTTTTGTCAATAATTGAATGAATTTCATGTTCTTGTTTACATGCTTGACAGTGCACTGTTACAATAATATAAAATGGCTAAATGTGGCAAGTGCTAATATGGCAGCTTTACAGAAATATGAACACTCAAATGGGAAGCCATCCTCATCTGGGTGACACCTGAGTGTGTGATTATAAATAATGTCCTTTATATAAACTGTTATATTGTGGAATTGTGTGACCAATAGCTTTTGAGCAATTTATAAATATATGAGCATCAGAGTAATTTTCTAAACTCTGTAACAAAGCATGAGGCAGAGGACAATCCATAAGCAGAACTCTATTAAGTCCAGAGCAAACAAATCCAAAGCAGTAGGCTGACACAGTTTTGGTCAGTAGAACAAGTAGAACAATAGGTAACCACCAGTAAACAGTCTACAATGCAGACTAATTCAAAACACAAACCCAATGTGCATAAACTGGAGAAACAAAAGCTTAGTATGTAATCAAGACTAAACAACATGGCATTGTATGCATGTGGTATACATAGGTGTGACGCACGCCACCTCTGCTGTTCTTGGCTACAATATGTCCACAAAAAGTGGCCTAGTTCCTGATTAAGATGTTGGACTTGGCCATTGGACTGGGGGTTATAGCCAGACATGAGACTTATGTTTATGCCCAGATTCTCACAAAAATCTTTCCATACCCTGGGGTAAATAGTACCTCTGGGAGGCTGAAGTTCCTGAAGACATGGGTGAATATGGCCTCGGTGGTTCCCATGAATGTGGGAAAGCCTTTCGATGGGTTCAGTTTGCAGGCTTTAGAGAAGTGGTCCACCATTATCAGGATGGTACTTTTGCCTTGGGAATTATGTAGGTCTGTCACAAAGACAATGGCAATGTGTGACCATAGGCATTGTGGCAATGGTAGGGGTGATATTAGCTGTAGTGGAGTGCGTGATTGCATGAAGACAGTGCAGGCCTCAACGTGTTCCTTTCCATCAGTAGCAAGGGATGGCCACCAGAAGGTGTTTCTCTCCAGCTGTGTTGTCCTTGTGATGCCGGGATGTCCAGAGCTCAAATAGGTGAACCCACTACACCATTCTGAGGTGGAGATTGTGGGGGTGTACTGTTTGCAAGGAGGACATGCTGTATTAGGTAAAATCTTACGGGGATGACGATTAAGGCAGCTGGTAGGATGGGCTCGGGTCAGGGGTCTTGTCCTCCGGGTCGTGCTTACATCGGATTTCCCATTTTTGGTTCCAAGTGACTGTGAACTGAAACCTTGTGGAGAATAGTGCCCAGCAAGCCTCCTGTGGCTACAGTCTTACACCCTTTTTGATGTGCTCGAAGTTTTTGTGGTTGGAATGATGTTTGTGCTCTCTCCAGACAGTGTCTCCACTCCTAAAAGGCCTCCTCAATTGACAGAAGTTCCAATTTCCCATGTCATAGATCATTTCAGCAGGAGAAAGTTTGCCTTGAGTGCCATGTCTCTGCATGTGAGTGCCCCATCCCTCAGAGGTGTCCACCTCAACAACCAATGGGATGTCAGGGTCAGGGTGGTGGAGAATAGGGACATGGTGAATTTACATTTGAGTAAATGAATGCTTCTTAGGCTTCTTATACACACTTATTTGACAGTGTAGGATAACCATTAACAAAAATAGTAAATAGTAAATAAATAAAAAAAAAATAGTAAATAAATTCCTGAAAAACAATTAGGTTAGAATGCTATATTTTGCTGTCAACAACAATACAAGAAAAGGAAAGAGGATGTATGTGATAGCAGAGAGCTTATAGATTATCCATGTCAGCAAATATATTAATAATTTTATTTCAGTGTCATTATTACAGTATTCATAGTATATGCCTAGAATTGTGAAACTATGCCACACATACAAAGTATCACAGAGGTTACTCAATGGTTCTTGTGGTGACACTGTGCAAGATTGTGTGGTTATGTGTTAATGTCGCTTGCAAGTGGTGGCCATCATGTTTTATGGTAGTTTTCTTCATGCAAGCTACTGAAGTTGAGAAATCCTGATCTAGTGCAAACTCCTTTTAAGGAAATTTGATATTCAGAATTCTGACCAAGGTAGAACATGTATAATAAACATCAGAAACTAAAATAAAAAAGCTTTGTATGTTCTTGATCCAGAAGTCATTTTAGGAGGTATGATTGAGGTGAAAGAGGTAGGAGTGAAGAGACTATTATATTTTTGGTAAGCAACCCATGTATTTATGAAAACACACACCACACACACACACACACACACACACACACACACACACACACACACACACACACACACACACACACACACACACACACACCATTAAGTGCATTTTTGTTAATTTCAGAGAGGTTGGGATTTTTTTATTCTTTTTATAAATTTGTCACTCTTATGTACAAATGTTGGACAATAAAGGTTGGAGGTTTCACGATTATATGTGTGTGGCCTGGTGTACAATCTTTACTGAATTCACATGACATAAGAGCAGAGTGTGAAAGAAGTAACAGAGCAAAAGCACAGTTGTACATAAAACAATACAATCTGCACAACATAATGGCAGACATCCAACAGGAGCAACTGTGGACTGTTGAGGAAATGTTTTACTCCACCAGCATGATGTAGTAATCTGTTAACTGTGCAGGACTGTTATCTGTCATTTTCAAAATAAATTATGTTAATGCCTAAAATCCTGTATGTATGCAGAGAAAAGCTATTGACTGAAGCCATTAAATTCACTTTACAAAATTCACAAAATATTTTGCTTTTAAACTAGTTGATCAAGGCAGTCAGCAGCAACTGATTTAATTCCACATATCTCAGTTAATGTGCATTAAAGGCCTTGCATTTTTGGGACAAATATATATTGTTTGTGGTGGGGAAGTCGTGGCCTAGTGGTTAGAGATTTCAACTCCTAACCCTAAGGTTGTGGGTTCGAGTGTTGGGCCAGCAATACCATGACTGAGGTGCCCTTGAGCAAGGCACTGAACGCCCCCAACTGCTCCCCGGGTGCCACAGAATAAATGGCTGCCAACTGCTCTGGGTGTGTGTTCACGGTGTGTGTGTGGGTTCATTGCTGTGTGTGTGCACTTTGGATGGGTTAAATGCAGGGAACAAATTCAGAGTACATCATACTTAGCTGTATGTCACATATTCATGCCATTTCCAATAATAAAATAAAGAGAAGAACATGTGCTCATGAGAACATTTATCACTTTTTTTTAATTTTCTTTTTTTCGGAATGTACATCCCTCCAGTGCTAATTCTATGGCACTAACTCTAAGTGTCCTCTATGGGTCTATTAGTGAGCTGCAGAATGCTTACACAGATGGACTGTTTATTATCACCGGGTGATTTCAGCCATGCAAATCTCAGATTGGTGCTCCTCAATTCCATCAGCATGTGGGTTGAGTGAGCATACTGCTACTTAGCTACTCAGTCCACATCTCTGTTATGCTAATTCCAGCATACAGACTACTCGTCAGATGCTCTAAACTGGTAAACTGCCCATCAGACTCTCTAAACTAGTAGACCGGTCAACGGCATTGTGAATGACCCCAGACCCCTCACACCCACTATTTACCCTTCTGCCAGCTGGGAAAAGTTAACAAAACATTCAGACTCTTTCCTCAAGTCATCAGACTCCTCAATACCATAGAATAGAGGGAATAGACTGAGCTAAAATGAAACACACAGCCACTCATATTTAACATATATCTATATTTACAGCTCCACTCATTTAAACTAACTGTAAATTTAAAATTTATCTAATTTAAATTTTTGCTCTCTATTTAGTTTCTGCCACAATCACTGCTTTGAATCGTTTTATCTTTCCGGCAATATTTTATGTCCTGTTGTTTATACTTTATCTGTCTGCACTTGTCTTGTCTATTTCTTGCATTCTTTGCACCCTACGTACTTTACGTGGCTAGTACAATTTTCTTTTCCGTCCTTAGCTCTCTGTTGTTCTAAGTAGCTCTGTGTGTTTTTATGTAGCTCTGTGTTGTTTCATGTAGCACCACGGTCCTGGAAAAAACTGTTTAATTTCACAGAGTACTACATCAGCTATATATGCATATATACAGTCCTAACTATATATGCAAGCAACAGTCCTAACATTTATTGTCATTTCAAGTATGCTTGAAATGACAATAAATGTTAGGACTGTTGCTTGCACATTCTCTGGCGGAACATTAGGGGGCTTTCCGGCAGTGTGTTTTGTGTCACGTCCCTCATTAATATTCACCTGTTTGTAATGGACTCATTATGTCTATTTATTTCCACCGCTTTGTGTTTAGCTTTGCAGAGTCCTCGTCTTTTATGTGTCGGTTCTTGTATCATGATTTGCCTTCCTGTGATATGCCATTAAAAAGGATGACTCCCCAGATTGTGCCTTCAGCTATTCAGCTGTGTATTGAATAACGTGATGCATATGATAAACTTTGTTAAAGTTTTCACATGCGAGGAATTTGTTTTAGTGACATAATCTCCACAGTGTAACAGAATGACATATGTAGTATAGATGAAATTGTATGTACACATTTACAGGTGTGAAATGTTTAAATAAGCATGAAATATACATATGCAAATAGTATACAATATAACAATTTGTATGTACACATGTGCAATTGTGAAATGTGCAGTTGAAGTAAACAAACATTCAGACAATATGTATGCATGTATGTACAGAGTGCAAGTATGAAATGTGCAATTGAGGTATACATAGTGCAAATATGTGTTGTGTGTTCCATGGTGTTAATTGTTCATCAGGTGAATTGCTTGAGGGAAGAAACTGTTCCTATGTCTGGTCGTTCTGGAGCTCAGGGCTCTGTAGCGCCGACCAGATGGCAACAGTTCAAAGAGTGATTGTGCTGAATGTGAGGGGTCCAGAGTGATTTTCTTTGCTCTTTTGCACACTCTGGAGGAGTACAGGTCTTCAAGAGTGGGGAGAGTTGTGCCAATGATTCGCTCATCAGTCCGGACTACCCTCTGTAGTCTTCTGAGGTCGAATTTGGTGGCTGAGCTGAACCAAACAGTCACTGAGGTGCAGAGGATGGATTCGATGATGAATTAAGGGATTAAGGGAACACTTAAACAACGCAATGTAACTCCAAGTCAATCACACTTCTGTGAAAGCAAACTGCCCACTTAGGAAGCAACACTGATTGACATCACATTTTCACATGCTGTGTGTGTGTGTGAATATATATATATATATATATATATATATATATATATATATATATATATATATATATATATATATATAACAAAATACATCTCTACATATTTCAGTCTGTCTTTAAATTTAATTTAACAGTAGATTTATTTCCTGTATTTAAATCTACAACATTTTTGTGAAGACATGTTCAAACCCTTCACAGCTTTTTTGTGCCATAATCCAAAGCTGACAAAAGACTAAACACACCTTAATTTTTTAAAGTTCCCCATCTTATACATGTAAAGAAAAAACAAGCAAAGTTCTGGAGAAAGATCTGGTTTATCTTTATACAGTATTAAAAGCTCGACTACAAACTGTGCACAAAGGCTGCTTTGAAATGGAAACAAAGCCATGCCAAGATCAGAGACTTCTAGTTTTACCTGTTTTTATTGGTTGGTTTGCTGGGGGTTGTGGATGTGATGAAATTCGAAACTACATGTTTCTAATCTAATTTAAATCAATTTCATTTTATGATCAAGAAAACCTGAGAGGAACCAGACTCAAAAGGGATCCCATTCTCATCTGCGTGACCCTTGAGATGATGTCCTTTCTATAACTATATATACCCAAGTGCACTTGGATAACCAGGAGCTTTCGAGCCACCAAGTATGAGGATCAGTGTAATTTCTGAACTCATTATAGTACAGAATACAACATGTATGTATGTGTGAATATATATATAATAATAATTATTATTATTATTATAATTATTATCATTACTACTACTGTACATTGTTTTATTTCACTGTGTACTGTGTCAGCTATATATGCTCGAAATTACAATAAAAGCCTCTTGACTCTTGAAATGTATTGTAAACATTATTATAGGGCCTTATCACTTTGGATAAACTAAAACACACACACACACAAACACACACACAAACACACACACACACACACACCAGCCCTACATTTGAGTGATTTCCCTGCTCTAACATACCCACCTCAACTCAGGAAGGGCTGTTAAATGACGTGCTAAACTAGTGGCAGAGCTGTCAAATGTCACTCAGCATTGAGAGTGACAGTCACGCATTTCGGTCTCTTCTCACGCTCTCCAGACACACATCGTATCGGTCATGCAGAAAAACTTTTTGACTATTGATCATATATTTAATAAGCCGCAGCGCCCAAAATGTATCTGTCCGCACCGCTGTCTCTATGGAACCGGGCAAGAATCAAGCGCATCGAGTATGACACTTATCAGCCAATCTTTTTGAGCCCCTTCAATCTGGATTCCGTAAACTCCACAGCACTGAAACAGCTTTAGTTAAAGTCACTAATTTGCTAATAGCTACTGATTCTGGCTGTCTTTTCTCTCTCAATGTATCTCTCAGATAAAAAAAATGGATGTCTGGAAATGTCTTGTGTCTGAACAGTGATAAGGCAGATGTAATACTCATTGGTTCACCCTACCAATTATGTAAGGCTGGGTCTTTATCTTTAAGTGTGGATGGCTCTACACTAGAATTCCAAACAAAACAAAAAAATTTAGGGGTGATATTTGATGCACATTTAACATTTGTTCCCCATGTTCAGAACACTGAAAAGACATCATTCTTTCATTTAAAAAACATTGCCAAATTGCGTCCTATGCTGTCACTCCCGGTGGCTGAAAAGCTGAACAATATCTTTGTGTTTTCCCACATTGATTATTGTAATGCTTTGTTCGGGGTCTCAAACGCTACCCTAAATAAATTACAGCTGGTCCAAAATTCAGCCGCCCGAATCCTGACTGGAACCAGGGAAAGGGATCACATCGCTCCAGTTTTGGAGTCCTTGCATTGGCTCCCAGTCAGATATCGGGTGGATTTTAAAGTTCTTATGCTTACCTTCCAAGCTTTGAATGGTTTGGTTCCTCTCTACCTTACTGAGATTTTAGCCCCGTACACACCAGTGTGTGCTCTCTGCTCTTCGAAATCTGGCCTTTTATTCGTCCCACATACCCTTCTTAAATCTATGGGTGATAGGGCATTTTCTTCGGTAGCTCCAAGACTCTGGAATTCCTTGCCTGTTCATATTACGCAAGCAGAATCCCTTACTGTCTTTAAATCCTCCCTTTAAGCTTATTTCTTTAGGGTAGCTTTTACTTGAATTTGATTTTGTTACTTGTTTTGATAGCATGATTTTATTTTTGTGTGTTTTTATATCTTACTTATCTTTAACTTACATATTGATTTTCGAAGTATTTTCAATGGTCGGTTTGAACAAAACCTCAACACCAAACAGCTTGTCTCTGGACGGGACATTGTCCTCAATCATGACCCTAAAAATGGCTGGGCTTGAGCTGAACTGTTTTAAATGGGAGCAACATTACAATTGATAAAGGAGTCCAAAAAGGCAACAAACACAATAAACAACACCAGTCATTCTCTCTCTCTCTCTCACTCACACACACACACACACACACACACACACACACACACACACACACACACACACACACACACACACACACACACAAACACACACACACACAAACACACAAATTCATAAATGGAAATTAATGAACTTTGTATTTGGTTAAATTGCGGTCAGTGATCTTTACCAAACACAACAAACTCCCCCAATTATTGTTTATTTGTTTATTTATGGGGGGGATGTCACGCTTGCCTGTCTTCAAAACTTGAGAGCCCTGGTGAGAGAGAGAGAGAGAGAGAGAGAGAGAGAGAGAGAGAGAGAGAGAGAGAGAGAGAGAGAGAGAATGACTAGTTACCATAGATATATACACTAGATGTCGCCTTGTATACGGCAGTATATTGGCACGAATGCGCCAATAGAGCCACCATCTTGGTACAGGGGACCCCCTCCTCTTAATGCATCAGCATCAGTGTAGGCAAAGAAATAAAATCCCCATAAATCGTCATGAATGCGATTTCAATTTTTTTTTTCTTTGTTCGTTCCAACAGCCAGACATGTATTTATCATTAAGTCCAGAGAAAATTTAAGGTTTTGATATTAGGATGATCTACTTTTTCACAATATAATGCATAGTGCTTGTAGGTGTAAGTTTATTACAGTACTTACATTCTTCCACTTGAGTAAACTTCAAATGAACAATCACTACTTACCTTATAGCCTACTGCATGCAACACTACTACAATGGTGTGAAAAACCCAAAGTTTGACTTTGAGGCTGAACTGTCAACCTAACTGGTGACATCCTTCCAGGACTGTTAGCTGAGTTAACCATTAAAAAAAAGTGTTTAGTGTCCCTGCAACTTGTCCATGACCGACGTCTCTGTTTATCACTTGGGAATCTACAAACAGATTCAGATTATTTTATTTAATGCCATGTCAGCAATCAAAAGCTATTTTCATGGCAAAAATTCAATTACAAAAACACAAATATCACATAATAGCAATAAAAACAAAACAATTATACATATATATTATAGTCATATTATACTTTTTTTTTAATTAACATACGATAAAAAAAAACAAACCCTTTTCAGGCATAATGTCATTAAATATGTCCTTAAGTGATGTAACTCGATAAAAGAGCATTCTGCTTGTGTTAAGTCCAGGACAATCTAATAAAATATGTTTGTCAGATAATCGAATCTTACAGAACATTCATAAAGTTGGGTCTTTTCACCTTTAAGCATAAAAAGCATGGGTCAATTTTTAACGTCCTTATTAAGAGCTTCGGAATCTACAAACATTGTCGGTTTTCCTAACTGTCAAAAACTAATGGGTAACTAGCATGGATTAGCTGCGGTCGTTAACCAAGGACTAAAACAAACCAACGGAACCAGAAATATAATGTCCTAACATTCAATATCATAAAACACATTCTCACTTGTGTAATGCAATCCCTTGCTGTCTGGTTTTTAGATTTCTTTCGTTTGAACATCCAAACGCAGCACAGAAGTCCGGCATCTTCCATGCATTTAAAGTACAAGAGCACCGTATAAAGATGGCGGCGGTTTTGACGCATTTTTAGGACCCCAAGGCGACATCTAGTGTATAGATAGCTATGACTAGTTACCTTAATTTCGTTTCCGGTGAAACGTAATCACGTGACTAGATTTGAGAACACGTTATCACGTGACGAATCCCGTTGCATTGGCAAAAATTTCTTTCCTGTTAAGGAGGGGGACGTAATAATAATGGCGGAAACATGTGGCCAAGTGCTATTAGGGTCGGGACTGACTGTCCTGTCCCACCCTCTTATGTACATTAAGGTTTTAGTACAGGTAAGAGCTTATGGTGTATCTGTTATAATGTTATACACGTAAACAATGACACGTTTTTACTACACATACGTGACACTGAAGGGGAATTAGCTAAGATGCTAACAAGGTAAAGGTTAGCGTTCACGTCGAGCTAAAATGTCGTGTAAAATTAAACTGAGAGCTGAAAGACTTTTGTGTTTTAATCCTCAATGTGTCTAAATATCTTATAAATCACCAGGCGTTGTGTTTGTCCTCTGTACGATGATGCTGTCTGACATTTAGCATTAGCTTTACATTAGCTGCTTCTAGCATTGGGGTAAATTCAAGGTTTCCTGCCTTCTTTATAAGTGATAGATATTTAAGATAAGAAATAAGACCTAATACAGTCAGTAAGAAAGGGATTTGTTATCATTTATGTGCTTATAATGAGGATGTGAAGGCACTGGTGTGTGAAACAGGAAGCTGGTAAGATCCACTGTGTACAACCTCTCCAGCTAGTCATGGAGATTGTGTTGTTATCTCAGTCCCCTGCTGGAGTGTAGATGAAGGTTATTGGGGTTCTGATTGTATACACAACATCTTATGTCATAATAAATATCATCCTACAGGGATATAAAGTTTTCTAGTACCAATTATAGGGATAAGGGATAGATATAGTGTTTTAAGGTCATCTTTTTTTAATGAATTTTAAATTTAATTATTAATTGTATATATTCACTCATTATTATGTTTTTTTTTCTCTCTCTTCTGTTTCCATACTTCTGTAAAGCTGCTTTGAGACAATGGGAAATTGTTAAAAGTGCTACACAAATAAATTTAATTGAATTGAAAAATATATATGAGTTTAACTCATTATGGATCTCATCCGTATACGTCACACGCTCTACTGCTGCTGTATATCGTACAAAAAGCATAATATTACTCAATACTGTTATTTGCACTACCATGAACTTCTCACACTTTATGTACATAACTGACCTGTCATATATTCTGTATTCATATTTAATACTCGTACTGTCTATTTTATCTCATCGTCTGTGTTATCTTGTATAGTGTTATTTATGTCTGTACTACTTTTGAGAGTCACAAAGAGCTGGAACCAAATTCCTTGTGTGTGTCAACACACTTGGCCGATAAACCTGATTCTGACATCAGTGTAATCTTGTCCTCACTTTTCAGAGGAAAGTATCAATAGTATTTCATGCATTTTTAATAAATTGTCTTTTATCGTTTGCTTGCCGAAACGTACTCCGGGTGTGTGTGTTCACTGCTGTGTGTGCACTTTGGATGGGTTAAATGCAGAGAACAAATTCTGAGTATGGGTCACCATACTTAGCCGCAGGTCACGTCACTTTCACTTTTCACTTTCACACTTTTATGGTTATCTGACGTTTCTTGGAATAAAACAGATCTAAATGTACTGTCCAATTTATTAGGAGCATGCTCGTGCTGTTGTAAACTCTACCATAAGCTTCTAATACATAAGGCAGCGTTTGAATCCACGCAAAATATTAGTTATGTGCAGTTAATCCCATTTACATAAGTGGATCTATGCACAAAATAGTGGATCCCACTATGTGGGATGCACAAAAATTGAAGAAACTATGATTTTTTTTCTTATTCTTATCCATGTACAACCTCTTAATCTTAGTGTGGAAAGCTTGAGTATAAAGTTTGGAAAGAAGTAGCAAAGACTGAATGAAGCTAGTACAAGGCCTAGCACACTAATAACAGTAATAACACAGTATAAACATGAAAGACCAATTAAAAACGGATAACACATTAATTAGTTACATAATAACCTTCTCAAAATCTTTTTTTTCTCTGAATTTCAGGTGGGACATGAACCTCTTCCGCCTACTCTTGGCAGAAACTTGTTTGGCAGACAGGTGTATCAGCTTCCTGGCCTCTTTGCCTATGGTAAGATCACTGAATTTAATTCCATGTAGTTAGTTAAACCTATTAAAATATGGAACATTTGAGATGAGCCAATAATAATAATAATAATAATAATAATAATAATGGGGGAAGTTGTGGGCTAATGGTTAGAGAGTTTGAATTAGTGCTGCACGATTAATCATATCACAATCGCGATATCAAGCCTGTGCGATTATATGACACAAAATGCTGCGATTTTCTGAAATAAATAATAAATAAATGCATGTGTGGACATGACAACCCATTCTCTCTGAAAGCTGTTTGCCTATTTCATACACTACACCGCTATCCGCCATTAAAAAAAAAGACCAGTGAGTTTCAGTTTAGGCAGTGGCACGTGTGGTGTGTATGGTCATGTGACTTTTTCTGGTGTGCAGCGCCGAACGAGTGAAGATGGATGCCGAGCAGACGGACACTGAACTGGTGGCCAGAAAAAATGCTACCTCTGTTACATGTAGTGGTAATTTCGTCAGACGAGACGAAATATGTTCAACGACCTTTATTTTTCATGACTAAGTAGAGACGATGACAAGACTGCACCACTGTCCAAAAACGCTAAGACTAAATTAACATGAATTATTGTTGACGAAAAAAGACGAGACGAAAATGTTTTGTATAAAATAAAAACTAAGATTAAAATCTCTCTTAATTTTCGTCTACAATTGTCTCTGTTTTTTTCATCAGCTGTTACGCCTTTAAAATATTCAGAACGAGTTCGTGGCTTCGCGCTGTTGCTCGTTACAGGTCTCATACGCCTGTTTGTATACACCTAATTGTATTGCTTCCGCTAAAGAACATAGTGTGCTCCGTCTCTACGGGTAGATCCCTGTGTGTCCATGGCAACGCTCTGTTTTACATTTCAACAGTGTGTTATAGTTAGCAGCGGTCTGTTATCAAGAAATACAATAGTGTGTGCTTAGAAAAAATTCGTCCACATGCCGCTCAAAAAAAAAAGAAAAAGAAAAACAAAGTCCTGAGCGCAAGTCCACCGTCTAGGCGGCTTTTTGTGTTAAATGATATTTCCTGTCGCTGTGCAGGCGCTTTTATTGTACATGACAGCTTATGTCCCGATGACCGGTCTGTGCATTACGATTAAAAGCAATATCAATAAAGTAAAAAATGTGATGTGGAGTCAAGTTCGAGTGTATGTACTGTTTAAACAAGTGTTCTCAACTTCACTGATACTTTTGTGATTCGCGGAGTTTTGACAAGTTTTATAGCCTTGATATTGTTTCTTATTCAAAAGTAGTGACAGAAAAAACTCTTTACCCCAACCTGAAACCTCTTCCCCTGTCACAATCACATCATAAACAAAATTAATAATTAGGCTTAAAAGCAAAAGTATATGTAAGGGAATCAAGTTTAATAATTACATGTAATATTGCTCCAAATAGCAATAATGGTGTGTGCAATACCATATATAACTTGCATATATATATATATATATATATAGTGAGGAAAATAAGTAATTTGAACACCCTGCCATTTTGCAAGTTCTCCCACTTAGAAATCATGGAAGGGTCTGAAATTGTCATCATAGGTGCATGTCCACTGTGAGATACATAATCTAAAAAAAATCCAGAAATCACAATGTATGATTTTTTAACTATTTATTTGTATGATACAGCTGCAAATAAGTATTTGAACACCTGTCTATCAGCTAGAATTCTGACCCTCAAAGACCTGTTAGTCTGCCTTTAAAATGTCCACCTCCACTCCATTTATTATCCTAAATTAGATGCACCTGTTTGAGGTCGTTAGCTCTATAAAGACACCTGTCCACCCCATACAATCAGTAAGAATCCAACTACTAACATGGCCAAGACCAAAGAGCTGTCCAAAGACACTCGAGACAAAATTGAAAGGGCTACGGGGAAATTGCCAAGCAGCTTGGTGAAAAAAGGTCCACTGTTGGAGCAATCATTAGAAAACGGAAGAATCTAAACATGACTGTCAATCTCCCTCGGACTGGGGCTCCATGCAAGATCTCACCTCGTGGGGTCTCAATGATACAGTTTTGATCTTAGGCTTTTCATTAATCAGCATCAATGTGTTATTTTGTATATTAATTTGATAACAGTTTGCATTTGTTGTTTTTGCTAGTTTGAGTTTAGAAATACAAATTTCAGCATTATCAGTAATGTGTGTGCACTTTCCTTGAGAACCAAGCAAGCTCATATCACTTGTTTATTATATCGCATTCGCAATATTGACCTCAATAATCGCAATATGACATTTTCCCCAAATCGTGCAGCCCTAGTTTGAATCCTAACCCTAAGCTTGTGGGTTCGAGTCTCGGGCCAGCCACGACTGAGTGTGCTGTGTGTGTGCACTTTGGATGGGTTAAATGCAGAGAACGAATTCTGAGTATGGGTCACCATACTTAGCTGTATGTCACGTCACTACTATTACTTTAGAGAAGAGAGCTTGCCATTGCGCTAATTTACAAAATCTCTTGTGACCTCATATTCTTAAATTATTTTTATGTCAGAATCAGCTTTATTGCCAAGCATGTTTTCACATGCGAGGAATTTGTTTTATAATCTCCACAGTGTAACAGAATGACATAGTATAGATGAAATTGTATGTACACATTTACAGGTGTGAAATGTGCAGTTAAAATAAACATATGAAATATACATATGCAAATAAGTATACAATATATACAATTTGTATGTACACGTGCAATTGTGAAATGTGCAGTTGAAGTAAACAAACATTCAGACAATATGTATGCATGTGTGTACAGAGTGCAAGTATGAAATGTGCAATTGAGGTATACATAGTGCAAATATGTGTTGTGTGTTCCATGGTGTTAATTGTTCATCAGGTGAATTGCTTGAGGGAAGAAACTGTTCCTATGTCTGGTCGTTCTGGAGCTCAGGGCTCTGTAGCGCCGACCAGATGGCAACAGTTCAAAGAGTGAGTGTGCTGAATGTGAGGGGTCCAGAGTGATTTTCTTTGCTCTTTTGCACACTCTGGAGGAGTACAGGTCTTCAAGAGTGGGGAGAGTTGTGCCAATGATTCGCTCAGCAGTCCGGACTACCCTGTGTAGTCTTCTGAGGTCGAATTTGGTGGCTGAGCTGAACCAAACAGTTACCGAGGTGCAGAGGATGGATTCGATAATGGCAGTGAAACTGTTTCAGCAGATCCTGTGGCAGGTTGAACTTCTTCAGCTGATGAAGGAAGTATAACCTCTGCTGAGCCTTTTTCACAATGGAGTCAATGTGAATGTCCCACTTCAGGTCCTGGGAGATTGTGGTTTCCAGGAATCTGAATGACTCCACTGCTGTGACAATGCTATCCATGATGGTTAGTAGGGGAAAAGCAGGGGGGTTTCTCCTGAAGTCCACTATCAACTCCACTGTCTTGAGCGTGTTCAGCTCCAGGTTGTTAAGGTTGCACCAGACAGTCAGCCGTTCAACCTGTAAGCAGACTCGTCACCGTCCTGGATGAGGCCGATCAGTGTGGTGTCGTCTGCAAACTTCAGGAGCTTGACAGATGGGTCATTAGAGGTGCAGTCATTCATGTACAGGGAGAAGAGTAGTGGGGAGAGAACACAGCCCTGGGGAGCACCAGTGCTGATGGTGCGGGTGCTTGATTTGAGTTTTCCCAGTCGCACTAGCTGCTGCCTGTCTGTCAGAAAGCTGGTGATCCACTGGCAGACAGAGGAGGGCATAGAGAGCTGGGTTAATTTGGGCTGTAGAAGTGATGGGATATGGTGTTGAAAGCAGAGCTGAAGTCCACAAACAGGATCCTCACAAGTCCCTGGTCTGTCCAGATGCTGCAGAACATAATGCAGTCCCATATTGACTGCATCATTCCCACACCTGTTTGCTCTGTGGGCAAACTGCAGGGGGTCCAGTAAGGGTCCCGTGATGTCCTTCAGATAAGCCAAAACCAGTCTTTCAAATGATTTCATGACCACAGATGTTAAAGCCACAGGTCTGTAGACATTAAGTCTGGTGATTTTGGGCTTCTTTGGGACAGGGATGATGGTGGTGCTTTTGAAACATGAGGGTACTTCACACAGCTCCAGTGACGTGTTGAATATCCGCGTGAAGATGGGGGCCAGCTGATCAGCACAGGCTTTCAGACAGGCTGGTGAAATGCTGTCTGGGCCTGGAGCCTTTCTTCTCTTGGTCTTCCTGAAGACCTGACACACAACATTTTCACTGAACTGGATTGCAGGTCTGACTGATTTGGGGGTTACAGAAGGTGCGAATTGGGCTTTTTCAAACCTACAGTAGAACTCATTCAGGTCGTCTGCCAGTTGTTGATTCACCGCGGTGCTGGGGGATGGTGTCGTGTAGTTGGTGATGGCTTTCAGACATTTCCACACTGAAGCTGAGTCATTGGAGGAAAAATTGAATCTGTAATTTTTCGGAATAATTCCTCTTTGCCACTCTGATCTCCTTTTCCAGTGTGTATTTGGCCTGTTTGTACAAGACTCTATCCCCAGTTCTGTGAGCATCCACTTTGGCCTGGCTGAGTTTCGCAGTGAACCATGGCTTTTTATTGTTGTAGGTTAAGTGAGTTCTGGTAGGAATACACAAATCCTCACAAAAACTGATGTATGATGTTACAGTCTCTGTGAGCTCGTCCAGGTCAGAGGCAGCAGCTGCAAAAACAGTCCAATCCGAGAGAGCGAAACAGGCTTGTAGATCCTGCTCTGCTTCCTTAGTCCATCTTCTTACAGTCCTTACTACAAGTTTAGCTGTTTTTAGCTTCTGCCTGTAGGTCGGTATCAGATGAACTAAGCAGTGATCAGAGAGTCCTAGAGCTGCCCGTAGGACAGAGTGATATGCATCCTTTATTGTGACATGTAACATGCTGTCTGTATTTAGGTAATTCACGTGAGAGAATCGCTTTATTAAAGTCCCCAAGAATTATTACTACAGAGTCCGGGTGTTGTTGCTCTCACTCTGTGATCAGATCAGCAAGTGTCTGTAAGGCCGAGCTCACGTGCGCTTGCGGTGGAATGTAAACACTCACCAGACTGAACGAGCAAAACTCCTGCGGCGAATAGAACGGTTTGCAGTTAATGAAGAATATGCTTGACTATGAACTGACTGCTCCAATGAAAGAGGACACGATCCCCTAAAACACACACACACACACACCCACACACACACACGCCTTCTTTGTAACTAGTAGCCATTTGTTCCAATTGCTCACTAACCGTAGTAGCTTTTGCATCACAAACATGGTTATAACTCAGGATTATAAGCAGCTGTTTACTGCATACAAAAGCAAATGATAAGGACGTCATTTGTTATTTCTACGTATTTGGTTAAGATCCAAAGATGAACATGTGAAGAGATTCACCTTCCATGTCCTTGTATCTAGAACAGCAAATTTGGTGGGCTGTTCCGCTTACCGCTAATGATTAGTTTGTATCTTGTGGTATGTATCTCAATATTTCTGCTCTCAAAGTCTTTAAATGGTGGACAGTGATCTCTTCACCCCTGCACTATGGACGTTGGTGGTTCTCATATTGTTTCTGTCGACATTAGTAATGCATAGTGAGCTGTTTAAAATCTTTTAATCTGTTTAGTTAATAGAGTCATATTTAGACTACACTTTATTGGGATGTATTAAGTTATACAGTTTGCATACGTTTTAGTGATGGTGATGATACACTGAGTGTTTGATCAGAGCTCTGAGTTTGTGATTAGTGAAATACAGCATAAATTAGGGATAGATCATGTGTTTAAAATGACTAGCCTTGCATAAACTTAATTTTATTTCTTTAACAGCCAAACACATAATAAAGATCGATGGGAAGGCAGGCCTGTTTAAAGGTCTTTCCCCCAGACTGTGTGCAGGGACCATCGGCACTATTGTCCACAGTAAAGTGCTGCAGGTAAGACTGCTATTTTCATCTTTGGGGACATGATCCAAACACAGTCGTGTTGTCTCTGCTTTAGTGCACCTACTATGCTGGTTAATTAACTGATGAAAGTCGAGTCAAGCAAGGAAATAAACAAATTGTATGGGAATTTTTCCTGGAAATCTGATGACTATGGTCAATGAGAGCGTAAACAATCCATCTGCTTAAAGGGATGCAATCATGTACACTATGTTACGGTATTTTTTTAGCTATGGACAATTTCTGACCCAAAGTATGAGCAAAGTAAATATTTTTGGCTCAGTTATATGCTGTAGAAGTAAAACTAAAATGAACCAAGACTATTATTTAGATTCGGTGAATGGACCAATAGATGTAAAAGCAGCCTTATTTTGTTTTTATATCCAAAACCACTTTCAGTTGAGGTAAACTATTAAAAAATAAATAAAGGTCCTCACTACATGCCTCAGTGGCAGTTGCTTGAAAGTGCTGGAATCCTTTCAGTAATTTAGAGCTTTAGCTACTGAACGACCAATTTCTTGTCCGAAGTGAGTAAAACTGTATTAAATTAAGGTGGACGTGAACAATAACAAATGCTGCCATACCATACAGGACACTCATCACATCAAGTGTCTATCATTCTCTAGAGCAGGGGTGTCAAACTCGGTCACAGTGGGCCAAAATATAAAACTGAGATAAAGTCACGGGCCAAACTGAATATTTCTTAAAAAATGAACTGCAACTGATATGTAATGTTCAACCTTTTTATATGGAAACAAACTTTAGTTTTGCTTAAATACAGGATTTGGAATAACCAGAGCTTGATATTACAAACACAAGAAATTAAATTTGAAATAAAAGACACATCAGTGGTGTTCATTTCTTATTTAAATAAATAAAATAAATTATGCCTCTCACTTTATCATTTTAAGTTCCTTTTTTCATCCAATGAAAATCCAACATTTCGACTATTAACAGTTCATGCCTTGGAGTAGAAAAAGTGCATAAAGAAAACATGTATTCAAACTCAGTTTGCTGCACTCTGATTTACTCTGCACATCAATCTGCACATTGATCACATTGATTCTTGCCTTTTATCTGGGCACACGATGTCGCAAACTTTGACCATACGCTTTTTTGACAAACTCTCCCTCATTAAAGGGCCAGGCAGATTTGGCCATCTCTGCTGCCACAATAAAGCTTTACAGCCTTTACAGCAGCTTTACTTTTTGATTTAGCTTTCATGAACATAGTATATTCTTTCGTTACAGACACGTTAGCTCAGTTAGCACACAAGACAAACAGGTCTGTCCTTTATAATCGTGAACAGATAATCTGCCTCCCATCTGTCTTGAAAGCTCCTATTGTCCATCTTTCGTTTGGCCATTTTTGTGGAGGGTGTAATTAACTTGCCCAATGTGACCGTAGCAGGGTTGTTAACGACTGTCAACAGAGAATGAGGGGCGCTTGCTGTTCGTGACTACGCGTCAATACAGTGGCAAGGCATTCTGGGATTTGTAGTATTAGCGAAGAATGCGGGTAGCCAGCTGTAATGCACATTTGATATGATCTCCCTAAGTCTAACTTTGGCGTGCGGGCCTGAGTTTGACACCCCTGCTCTAGTGTCTCGGTTATAATGACAAGTAGCTCTGTATCGAAGGAAAGGCAGATGAGGAAATTTGTTTAGCAATATTAGTTCAGTAAATAAAAAAATAAAATCTTATTCTGTGATTTATTTTATTATCATTATTATTATCACCCAGATGAGGATGAGGTCCCCCTGTTCTGGTTCCTCTCAAGGTTTCTTCCTCATAACATCTCAGGGGGATTTTCCTTGCCGCCATCACCTCAGGCTTGCTCTTTAGGGATCAATGTTAGGGTTAAATTGTAATTTAAGTTTAAACTTTGCCATTTCTAGTCTTTTTTTGTACTTCTGTAAAGCTGCTTTGAGACAATGTCAATTGTTTATTATTATTACAGCTAATTGTTTGCTATGTAAATCAGTATAATCCTGTAGTATAACCCAGTATAACCTTAGTTCAGATGTATGTGACAGCTGAGATGGTTATTTATATACGGCTTATTAATAACTCAATTTACTTATTCTCTATAGAAATGCCAGGAGAACAAACTGGAGGTAAGAGGACCATACTTTGTGTCTGTGTATGTGTGTCTGTCTGTCTGTGTGTATGTGTGTCTTTCTGTGTGTATGTGTGTCTGTCTGTCTGTGTGTGTGTGTCTCTGTCTGTCTGTGTGTGTGTGTCTCTGTCTGTCTGTGTGTGTGTGTCTCTGTCTGTCTGTGTGTGTGTGTCTCTGTCTGTCTGTGTGTATGTGTGTCTTTCTGTGTGTATGTGTGTCTGTCTGTCTGTGTGTGTGTCTCTGTCTGTCTGTGTGTGTGTGTCTCTGTCTGTCTGTGTGTGTGTGTCTCTGTCTGTCTGTGTGTGTGTGTCTCTGTCTGTCTGTGTGTGTGTGTCTCTGTCTGTCTGTGTGTGTGTGTCTCTGTCTGTCTGTGTGTGTGTGTCTCTGTCTGTCTGTGTGTGTGTGTCTCTGTCTGTCTGTGTGTGTGTCTCTGTCTGTCTGTGTGTGTGTGTCTCTGTCTGTCTGTGTGTGTGTGTCTCTGTCTGTCTGTCTGTCTGTGTGTGTGTGTCTCTGTCTGTCTGTCTGTGTGTGTGTGTCTCTGTCTGTCTGTGTGTGTGTGTCTCTGTCTGTCTGTGTGTGTGTGTCTCTGTCTGTCTGTGTGTGTGTGTCTCTGTCTGTCTGTGTGTGTGTGTCTCTGTCTGTCTGTGTGTGTGTGTGTGTCTCTGTCTGTCTGTGTGTGTGTGTGTCTCTGTCTGTCTGTGTGTGTGTGTGTCTCTGTCTGTCTGTGTGTGTGTGTGTGTCTCTGTCTGTCTGTGTGTGTGTGTCTCTGTCTGTCTGTGTGTGTGTGTCTCTGTCTGTCTGTGTGTGTGTGTCTCTGTCTGTCTGTGTGTGTGTGTGTCTCTGTCTGTCTGTGTGTGTGTGTCTCTGTCTGTCTGTGTGTGTGTGTGTCTCTGTCTGTCTGTGTGTGTGTGTGTCTCTGTCTGTCTGTGTGTGTGTGTGTCTCTGTCTGTCTGTGTGTGTGTGTGTCTCTGTCTGTCTGTGTGTGTGTGTGTCTCTGTCTGTCTGTGTGTGTGTGTGTCTCTGTCTGTCTGTGTGTGTGTGTGTCTCTGTCTGTCTGTGTGTGTGTGTGTCTCTGTCTGTCTGTGTGTGTGTGTGTCTCTGTCTGTCTGTGTGTGTGTGTGTGTCTCTGTCTGTCTGTGTGTGTGTGTGTGTCTCTGTCTGTCTGTGTGTGTGTGTGTGTCTCTGTCTGTCTGTGTGTGTGTGTGTGTCTCTGTCTGTCTGTGTGTGTGTGTGTGTCTCTGTCTGTCTGTGTGTGTGTGTGTGTCTCTGTCTGTCTGTGTGTGTGTGTGTGTCTCTGTCTGTCTGTGTGTGTGTGTGTCTCTGTCTGTCTGTGTGTGTGTGTGTCTCTGTCTGTCTGTGTGTGTGTGTGTCTCTGTCTGTCTGTGTGTGTGTGTGTCTCTGTCTGTCTGTGTGTGTGTGTGTCTCTGTCTGTCTGTGTGTGTGTGTGTCTCTGTCTGTCTGTGTGTGTGTGTGTCTCTGTCTGTCTGTGTGTGTGTGTGTCTCTGTCTGTCTGTGTGTGTGTGTGTCTCTGTCTGTCTGTGTGTGTGTGTGTCTCTGTCTGTCTGTGTGTGTGTGTGTCTCTGTCTGTCTGTGTGTGTGTGTGTCTCTGTCTGTCTGTGTGTGTGTGTGTCTCTGTCTGTCTGTGTGTGTGTGTGTCTCTGTCTGTCTGTGTGTGTGTGTGTCTCTGTCTGTCTGCGTGTGTGTGTCTCTGTCTGTGTGCGTGTGTGTGTCTCTGTCTGTCTGTGTGCGTGTGTGTGTCTCTGTCTGTCTGTGTGTGTGTGTGTGTCTCTGTCTGTCTGTCTGTGTGTGTGTGTGTCTCTGTCTGTCTGCGTGTGTGTCTCTGTCTGTCTGCGTGTGTGTCTCTGTCTGTCTGCGTGTGTGTGTGTGTGTCCCTGTCTGTCTGCGTGTGTGTGTGTGTGTCCCTGTCTGTCTGCGTGTGTGTGTGTGTGTCCCTGTCTGTCTGCGTGTGTGTGTGTGTGTCCCTGTCTGTCTGCGTGTGTGTGTGTGTGTGTCTCTGTCTGTCTGCGTGTGTGTGTGTGTGTGTCTCTGTCTGTCTGCGTGTGTGTGTGTGTCTCTGTCTGTCTGCGTGTGTGTGTGTGTGTCTCTGTCTGTCTGCGTGTGTGTGTGTGTGTCTCTGTCTGTCTGCGTGTGTGTGTGTGTGTGTCTCTGTCTGTCTGCGTGTGTGTGTGTGTGTGTCTCTGTCTGTCTGCGTGTGTGTGTGTGTGTGTCTCTGTCTGTCTGCGTGTGTGTGTGTGTGTGTCTCTGTCTGTCTGCGTGTGTGTGTGTGTGTGTCTCTGTCTGTCTGCGTGTGTGTGTGTGTGTGTGTCTCTGTCTGTCTGCGTGTGTGTGTGTGTGTGTCTCTGTCTGTCTGTCTGCGTGCGTGTGTGTGTGTGTGTGTCTCTGTCTGTCTGTCTGCGTGTGTGTGTGTGTCTCTGTCTGTCTGTCTGCGTGTGTGTGTGTGTCTCTGTCTGTCTGTCTGCGTGTGTGTGTGTGTCTCTGTCTGTCTGTCTGCGTGTGTGTGTGTGTCTCTGTCTGTCTGTCTGCGTGTGTGTGTGTGTCTCTGTCTGTCTGTCTGCGTGTGTGTGTGTGTCTCTGTCTGTCTGTCTGCGTGTGTGTGTGTGTCTCTGTCTGTCTGTCTGCGTGTGTGTGTGTGTCTCTGTCTGTCTGTCTGCGTGTGTGTGTGTGTCTCTGTCTGTCTGTCTGCGTGTGTGTGTGTGTCTCTGTCTGTCTGTCTGCGTGTGTGTGTGTGTCTCTGTCTGTCTGTCTGCGTGTGTGTGTGTGTCTGTCTGTCTGTCTGCGTGTGTGTGTGTGTCTCTGTCTGTCTGCGTGTGTGTGTGTGTCTCTGTCTGTCTGCGTGTGTGTGCGTCTCTGTCTGTCTGCGTGTGTGTCTGTCTGTGTCTGCGTGCGTCCCTGTCTGTCTGTCTGCGTGTGTCCCTGTCTCTGTCTGCGTGCGTCTGTCTGTCTGTCTGCGTGTGACTGTCTGTCTGCGTGTGACTGTCTGTTTGTCTGCGTCTGTCTGCGTGTGACTGTCTGTCTGCGTGTGACTGTCTGTCTGTCTGCGTGTGTGTCTGTCTGTCTGTCTGCGTGCGTCTGTCTGTCTGTCTGTCTGCGTGCGTCTGTCTGTCTGTCTGCGTGCGTCTGTCTGTCTGCGTGCGTCTGTCTGTCTGTCTGCGTGCGTCTGTCTGTCTGCGTGTGACTGTCTGTCTGCGTGTGACTGTCTGTCTGTCTGCGTGTGTCCCTGTCTCTGTCTGCGTGCGTCTGTCTGTCTGTCTGCGTGTGACTGTCTGTCTGCGTGTGACTGTCTGTTTGTCTGCGTCTGTCTGCGTGTGACTGTCTGTCTGTCTGTCTGCGTGTGTGTCTGTCTGTCTGTCTGCGTGTGTGTCTGTCTGTCTGCGTCTGTCTGTCTGTCTGCGTCTGTCTGTCTGTCTGTCTGCGTGTGTGTCTGTCTGTCTGCGTCTGTCTGTCTGTCTGCGTCTGTCTGTCTGTCTGTCTGCGTCTGTCTGTCTGTCTGTCTGTCTGCGTCTGTCTGTCTGCATGTGTCTGTCTGTCTGTCTGCATGTGTCTGTGTGTCTGTGTCTGGGTGTGTGTCTGGGTCTGTGTGTGTCTGTCTGTCTGGATGTGTGTCTGTCTTTCTGTCTGTCTGGGTGTGTGTTTCTGTCTGCATCCGTCTGTGTGAGTGTTTGTCTGTTTGTGTGTGTCTCTGTCTGTCTGTCTGATTTTTGTGTATGTAAGTATTGCAGTTGTTCTAATTAAAATAAGTACACTGAAAATTGATTTCTGTACTTGGTTAAACATATCTGTCTGTTTTAAGGTCATGAATCCTGGCCAGAAAACAGAGGAGGGATCTTTGCAGCATGTAGTCAACGAGGTGGGTCAATAAAGTGTTCTTTTCACCTGCACAGTGCATAAACTCCAGTGACACACATGCTGTCATAGCCGATAGCCATAAAGCCTCCCTTATTATTGTAACACAGTATTATGGTTCAGATTCGATCTTCTTTTTTCTCCAACAGACAACAAAGGAGATGATAGCACGCTCCTGTGCCACAATCGTCACACATCCATTCCATGGTATTGCATTTCTATATTTGTTTGAATAAAAATGTACAATTTCAACGTTTTTGCTTGATCTGAACATTTTAATTCTTCATTACAGTGATCACCCTTAGATGCATAGTCCAGTTTATCGGAAGAGAAACCAAGTATAGGTCAGTTTGGAATCTACCCTCCTCCTCTTTTTTCCTTCCATACAGTGTTTTCATTTAGCTAACAGTGATGTTCTGTCGCTCTTTTCAGTGGTGTCTTTGACTCCATTATCACTATCTACAGAGAAGAGGGAATCCTCGGGTTTTTTGCGTATGTATTAAAATCGGTTTGAATCCTGAAATCAGTTTTGTGGCTGGATGCTCCTTCACTTCATGCGTTAATGTGTCTGAGCGTGTTTGTCTGTCCACTCCGTAGTGGCCTCATTCCACGTCTTCTTGGCGATATCTTCTCTCTTTGGATCTGCAACATGCTTGCTCACGTTATCAACTCGTATGCAATAGATGACTCAGTAAGTACAGAACAGTCGCAAATTGTGATCAAATCTCCGGCATTCTAAAAAACAACACTAAGTGGTGAAAAGGCTTTATAATGTGATGAAACGTTGTGTGTTTTGATGATTTGTTTGTTGTAGATGAGTCATACGAGTGAAATGAAGAACTGCTCTCAGGCTGCTACTGGGGTGAGTAACATTTCACGGGTTTGGAATAACAACCTTAAATATTCTGTAATTGCCAAACTAATCTGTTCATCCATTGTCCTGTCACATTCAGTTTTTTGCCAGTATGCTGACATACCCTTTTGTGTTGGTCTCTAACCTGATGACGGTCAATAACTGTGGGTAAGTGATTGCATGGTGATTTTTACATTTTAAAGATTATTGATATTTCTTTGCATTTTGGGAGACGTTTGTTGCATTTGGACTCGCTTCTATGGAAGTCTTGAATCCTAAAAAGCAAAAAAAAAACAAAACTGTAGGGTTTGAATCCAGAATGAATCCAGAAAGTTTGAACAGCCTCAAAGCTCAAACTTCTTTAAAGATCATCTCTAGCTATCTGTCACCTGCTGCTGCACCTCTTGATGTAATCACTTGGCAAACTATAGACTTCCTTATTTTATTTGTTTTATTGTTTTTTGTTTTTTACGAATTAAGTCGATTTTCCTGTATATTTGTGTATATCTGAGACAGATTCCAAGGGACCGTATGCAAAGTGCAAAACCCAAAAAGTGAATATTATAAAAACAGAATAACTTCACTGTAATACACTGTACTGTCAGCAAATTCAGCTCACACACCACTAATGTCCTGATAGTTATACTACATCACACATTTGGGGGAAATGTCTTTTTTGTATAATTATGATTTTTCATATTAAAAAAAACAGTACAGTGAGTTATTGACTGTTTTTATAGTATACGCTTTTCGGGTTTTGTACTTTGCAGATGGTCCCTTGGAATCTGTGTCTTAGGTGTTCGCACATAGAGACTTATGTATTTTGTCCAACGCGGAGGAAAGCTGACTTTGAGGAAAATTGGGTTATAGCTGCCTCTCTACATTACTACGATAAAAAAAAAGAGGTGTTATTTGTGTAGCAAGAGCGTTTAGCTCAGGAGTTATTGATTCGGGAATCTCGAATCTGTGAATATGTGGCCAACTTTACTTAAGTCGCAATACACAACATAGTATAATGTTTGTTGATGCGTATAACAGGAATTCGCTGCATTCGCAACCCCCTTCTTATCATACTGGATACAGTCTGTAGATGTTTCTAAGACGGTAGGTTGTTTTTTGGCGGTGTGTTTGTGCTGCCGCAGTCTTTTTCATTTCACAGGGCGTAACATCTCTCCCACTCGACAGCATGCCTCTGTTTAAGGTGCTGCAGTAAATTAGTCGTACTGCTACCTTTGCTAGCAACAGACTTTAAACACACTTTGCAGCGGGGGGTGTGTTTGTTCTGTGTCTTTTCTCCGAAAACCGAACCAATTCCATATGACAGATGACACTGTGCCTATCTTGGGAACGAGTTCTTCCCTGCTCGCTGCCATGTTGGAAGGGCTGAGCCCATTCGGAACTACAGGAGCCCAGAGGGGAGCGTCAGCGGATGTTAAAGAGAGAACCGATTTTCATTGAAACAAATCGATGTAAACTACACATTCCAGTTAATCGATAAAATCGATTGGTGGTGCATTATAAACATTTGCATGCTGTATTTGTTGAATTTAAAGCCCATTAAAGCAATATAACCAGCTCTATAATACTCCATTTAAAGCTGCTGCACAAAAAAGCACCTGCTCACGTACTATGCTATTCACGGCGAGCTCTCATTGTGTGTATTAGTGACACTTTGTTCTAGTCGTGTCTGCCTTATTCAGGAATATAAACCAAGCAAAACTATGAACGTGAAACTAAGTGGGGGAAAAAAAAATCCTTATGTTCATAAAACCACAAACATATGATCAGCACTTTGCAAAGGAATTCATTAGGAACTACATAGAAAGGAGGAATCTGGAGGAGACCCACATGAACATGGGAAGAACATGTAAAACACCCTACAGACAGTAAAGCGAGTTCAGTCAAGACCACTTTGTAAATGAAGGTTATTGCGAGTATACAGTTAGTGTTGGCGGGATGGTTCTGTTCTGGGAGAATTTTCCCACACCCCTATCTGTGCGCCTGCATGGACTGGGCAGGGAGGCAGTGCTGGGGAATGAATAGACCCCCACGTTACAGCTCAGAATCAGAACCGGAATTGTGCAAGGTGCGCATAGCTTGTTATATTTATATACACGTATACATAAATGAAGACCGGGGGGGGAGAAGGAATACGTGAAGAATTTAATCGGCGCTGGCGACGGGTTCTGGCTGGAGGAGTCTGTGACGGAGGAGTGTGTTGGATCGCCGCAGCAGCGATGTGTAGGAGTGGCTTGAGGGCGAGGATTTAAAGGCGGGGAAAATTAAGGAAGTCATGCCGGTTTGGCGTGCCTCGTGCCGGATTGGCGCGCCTCGTAGACAGCTGATTAGCAGCTGATGCAGCTTACTACGTGGCTTGCCTGAACTAACGCGATGCTTTATCTCAGTCGGCACTTAAGGAATAAGATGTCCTGTAGACATGAGATAATTACATGGGCTTTTTTTGTTAAATGCTGTACATTATAAATGCAGTACATGCATAAAATTGTACTGTAAACTTTCCTGGATGTAAATTTTTTTTGTACTTCTTAGCTAAAAGTGACTGTCAGGTCTGAAGTCCTGTGTGTACCCTCAATATGTGCCCTTAACTCGGGTAGCTCTTTGCTTTGGTGAATCTCTGTGTTTTCTTCATCCACATCTACTTTTTTCAGGTTGGCTGGTGGTTTACCTCCTTATGCGGAAACTTATAAAACCTGGGTTGACTGTTGGAGACACCTGAACCGAGAGGTCAGTAAACCCGAATAAGTTTACCTTATACGGAGGATGCCGGTTTGCCCTCACAAAGTCATTATTAAATAGTATGACCTCAGTAAGACTCTTTGTGGCCTAATATAATGATTTAGGTAATATAATGATTTAGCTAATTCAGTGGATTTATTTATTTTTGAATTTGTGGCCATTTTTGTTTTTAAATAAATTGCTCTGTAGTTAGTCAAGTCAAGATTTTATTGTCATTTTGACCGTACATAGGTGATGCAGTAGGAGCCTTGATACATAAGACAACACAACTAAGGGCTAAAAAGTAAATTAGCCTATTCACATAAAGTATAACCATGTGCAAACAGAATACAATACAATACACTACAAGACGTGGATAAAACAAAATGGTGCAAATATTGTTACTTTATTATTCTAAACATATGTAGACATTTTGATGGCAGCAGTTTGTAGCACCATTAAAATGTGTGATGGTCAAAATACCCTATAACATAGATAAATAGTTTTCTGCCTAACTGAATAATAAGCAGCATTTAAAACCTATTTAAATTACACAGCATCCAGTGAAATTGATCTGAATGTCTAAGCACACTGTTTTTGTTTTTCCTTTTCTCTTTTAGGGAAATTTGAGCAGAGGCAACAGTTTATTCTTCAGGAAGGTGCCGGTGGGGAAGATGTACGCCATTGACCAGAAGCGATTTTTCTGAACAGGACATGCAACCAGCATAATCTAAATATGAAATGGATCGGGTGGGGAAACTCAATCTTTTGTATGCACCTATCATGATTGGGGTTTTTTGGGGAATCTCATTTTCCTTTTTTTCCATTAATGTCACAAACTGTTGCTTTGATTTGGAAATGTTATTTTAATATTTGTATCAGAAATACCTCTTTTACTAGAGGTTTAATATCAGAAACGCTTAGGAAATCCTGTTATTTAAATTAATATAAATGATGTTGCCTCTCATCCTGAAAAAAACAACCAGTTCTAATCGAGCCATTTGCTTAATAGGAATAGGGTCTTAATAGGGTCTCATAGGAATGTTCTTGCCTCCCAGCACATATCTGCATTGACTGACTCAAAGTTCTTCTTATGCTGAAGCTGTACATGTAGCCATTAAAATAATGAGTTGTGTTGAATGGTAGCTCTTGGGTTTTCTGTGCTGCATGTGTGTATGTAAGTGGCCTGTAATGTTCAGAGTTGCCTGGTTCCTCAATCCTGACCAGGTTTGCGTTGTGGAGAGCGAGCATGCCAAGCTGCTGCTCTAGAGTACATATAGCCCACTGTTATCAGTCGTACTGTGAGAGAGAGATATGTGACCGATTTCTTTCTTTAATTCCCCATGTTTGACAAATTTGGGTTGTATTTTTATTAACATTTTGACTGATCCCAATAAATCCAAGTATGCCTTTTATTGGGGTGCTTGGGTGTGTTTGTGTTTTTCACCTGCATACCTTTGATTGTGTGACTATATGCATATGCAGATTGTATCATCTGAAAAATAACAAAAAGTACTGTCCAAATTGTGTGATTGTTGTGAAGGATCATAAAAATAACTTGGCTAAAGTGTGAGATTTCATTTAAATATTGTTTGTTGTAATATATAAAATGCATACATTACTTTTTCAGCATTTCCACAATTATCTCCATAATTAATCTCTAGATTTGGTGACACACTTAAACAATAGAAAATACAGTGATCTTTTTAAGCTTAAACCTATTTTTATCTGCGAAACACTGATTATGATTATTGGCTCTCGATATCTGAAAAATATCTGATGTGTTTTCTGGGTCTGTGGTGGAAGAAAAAGTATTTTTACACAATTTGCGGTCTAATCGTTATTAAGAGTAAATTAAACATACAGGTTGATTATTTTCTTGGATGAGTGGGTGGGGCTAAAATGTTAATTATGCCTCAATAGGCAAACCAGCTCATTTTTCTGCAACCCTAAAAGTCAAAATAAGTGTCTACCTCTGTTAAACTTCCAGGACTGCTAGAGCATTTTTATGGAAGTGACGGCAGAAAAAAATGACATTAATAATAAAAGATTTGAGCTGTGACTGTATTTGTGTCTTGTCTGGGCTAATTGCCTGTATGTTAACAAAAAGATTGTTCCGGTGTTGCAAACATATACAAGCACAAATATAAACGGGACCTCGTGTGTAAATCAGTATAAATTAACGTCTCTGGGTATGGGGACAAATTATGACTTGATATTAGCGCTAGATATTAAGACACTAAATAGACATATAAATGGGTGTCAATAAGACATGGAATTTAATTTTAAACTTAAGTTTGCCAGAATAAAATCACTGTTTGGGGAAACCTTGCTAGTAAAATACATTTTATAATAAAAGGAGGATTTTGACAATTACTGTAATTAATGTAAAAAACTTTAAAAAAAAATAAAATTCAAGATTAATATTAGATATATTTTAATGTATTTGTTTTTATCATCAATGAGCAAGGCTGAGGTGACTCAGGCGACTGTGGCAAGGAAAAACTCACTTGGATGGTAAAGGACAAAACCTTGAGAGGAGCCAGACTCAAAGGGGAACCCATCCTCATTTGTTTGACACTGGAGGTGTGAAAATATACAGTCTGACAGTCTGTCCTCAAAGACCACATGGACTTGGCATCTTCTCTTGGTATATCAGAATACTTCATGAAGCACAGTCCAACTGGAGCTGGTAAATCTATAGATGCCTCGGGAACCTCACACGGTCGGCCTCATCTCAGTGAAGGTCCAAAATCTTCACGACACGGAAGGCAATCAGAGCTGGTACAATTTCTGGATGCCTCGGGATGGGGAGATAGAGAGCAGCAGTGGAGAGGAATTAGCATAGCTGCTGTTCATAATATTAGCAAGCACTAGATGATAATATTAGTTTTTATATTATTAGAGTATTAGAGCGCAAGATTA
This sequence comes from Tachysurus fulvidraco, assembly GCF_022655615.1. Classification (NCBI taxonomy): domain Eukaryota; kingdom Metazoa; phylum Chordata; class Actinopteri; order Siluriformes; family Bagridae; genus Tachysurus; species Tachysurus fulvidraco. The sequence goes on from NC_062518.1 coordinate 12,037,133, forward strand.
TGGGAAGTATTATGTGTACACCTGACTAAAGAGATAAGTTTTTAATCTACATTTAAACTGGGAAGAAAGTGTGTCTGAGCCCCGAAGACTATTCCAAACTTTGGGAGCTAAATACGAATATGCTCTACCACCTACAAATAGACTTAGATATTCTTGGACCTACCAGAAGACCTGAGTTTTATGATCTCAGAGAACACAAAGGATTGTAACGTGTTAGAAGACTAGTTAGATACATGGGAGCTAAACCATTAAGAGCCTTGTATGTAAGTAGCAGCAGTTTATAATTGATTCTAAACTTAACAGGTAGCCAGTGTAGAGATGATTAAATTGGGGTTATATGGTCATACGTTCTTGTCCTAGTGAGAACTCTGGCAGCTGCATTTTGTACTAACTGTAGCCTATTTATTAAAGATGCAGGACAACCACCTAGTGATGCATTACAATAGTCCAGTCTAGAGGTCAGGAATTTCATGAACTAGCTTCTCAGCATCAGATACAGACAGGATGTTTCTCAGCTTGGCAATATTTCTAAGGTGGAAGAAGGCTGTTTTTGTAGTATGGGGGATATGATTTTCAAAAGACAAGTTGCTGTCTAATATAACACTCAGGTCTTTCACTGTTGAGCTAGAAGTTAGCTTCTGTGTACTGGTTTTTGGACAGATAAATAACATCATAATCATGTTATAACCTCACTATCATGTTTAACATCAGAAAACAAGTCATAAAATCTTTTATCGCTTTTTTTATTGCACTCAGATAATTTAGCTATTTCATCTGGTTTTGATGAGGTATATAACCAGTATCGTCAGCATAGCAATGGAAACTAATCCCATGCCCTCTAATGATGTTCCCTAAGGGAAGCATATATATTTAGAAAAGCAGAGGTCCTAGAATTGATCCTTGAAGGACCCAATAATTAACTGCCAATAAACTGGAGGATTCAAGATTTAAATCCACCAAATGGTATCAATCAGACAGGTAGGATCTAAACAAACTTAAAGCCTGTCCCTGAATACTTTTGTAATTTTGTAAGTGATTTAGGAGAATGTTGTGATCTATAGTGTCAAAACAGCACTAATGTCAATTAGAACTAATAGTGACACAGTCTTTGTCCAAAGCTAAGAAGAAGTCATTTACAACTTTAACAAGTGCAGATTCTGTGCTATGATGGGGTCTGAAACCTGACTTAAACTCTTCAAAGATATTGCACTGTAGAGCTTTAGGTGAGACTGGGGCACGAGATGCTGTCACAGGTTGAACATCAACTATTTTGTTTCTGATACTTTCAATTTTGGCAGTAAATAATCTCAAAGTCCTCACTACTGAACTGTGATGGAATAGTGTTTTCAGATCTCTGATTTTTTTTGTTAACCTAACCACTGTGCTATATAAAAATTGTTTTGTTATTTTCTATGGGTTTGTTCAGGTGCTCAACCCTTGCAGCTTTTAGAGAGTCCTTGTAAGCAACTCTAAAGACCTCTAATTTAATTTTTCTCCAGTTTCACTCAAGGTTATGAGTTGCTCTCTTGAGGTTGTGAATATGACTATATGATAATACCACGATGCAGGTGTTTTTACATTCTTTAATGGGATGGGGGCAACAGTGTCTAATGTGCTAGTGAAGATAGTGCCTATGCTTTTAGTCATTTCATCTAGATCGTTTGTGTTTTTAAGGGTATAATGAGTCCTAAAGCATCATTTGTATTGTCAACATGAATGTTAAAATCTCCTACAATTAGAGCTTTATCAAAATGAACCAATAGGTCTAAAAGGAAACCTGCAAATTCTCTAAGAAAATCAGAGTAGGTCCCTGGGGGTCTATACACGGTTGTTGTTTTTTAGAGCACAATTGCTTCAGCAAGTTCCTCTTCTCTGAATGTAGCTGCCTGCCTGTTATTCTCACTCATGCCTGCTGGGGCATCTCGCCTGGTAAGAAAAGGAGCTGAAAGAAATTTGCATGATGGATTAAAGCCCCTGTCACATCTTCTACCAGTGAGTCAGTATATTCCATCCATCCTGGCTTGTGTGGTGGAGATGAAGCAGTTTAGGGATAAGCCATTTTTATACACATCAAAGGTTTTTAGAGGCTTAATGTTATGAGTCGGATTCTGGGAGGAGATATTTATTATCAGAGATTTAAACCTGTGCAAGAGCAGTTCAATGCTGTGGGTGGAGTGTGAGCTTGGCAGTTATGGGAGAGAGCTCACTGAGGCTGAGATTAGGATCAGGATACTCTAAAAAAGGGAAAGACTTCACGTCTCCTGTTCCCAACTGACCAAACTTGGCGGCTATGACCAGTAGTCAGTTACTGCTAGATTCACCAGGTAAGAGACACAAAATTCACAGAATAGTTTCCAATTAATAACATTGAAACTTGGTTGCAGTCCACAATCTGCACCCAGAAGGGCCGAACGCACAGTAACCAAGCCTAGGGTACCAAATTCCTTCATCCACTCTTCAATGTGGAAGTTGCTAAACAGTGTTTGGTTGTTACCAAACAGTGGAAATCACAATAATGCCAATAAATAAATAATGCCCACTTCTGAAAGCAGGCAGAAGGGAATTGAACACAAGTATCTGCTGCAGCTTCAGTTCATGATTCTAGCATTGTCAACATTGGCTGAACTGCACATAGCAACATGCCTGCATTTGGCCGAGTAACAAAATGATACCTGCTGCACTCTGGGGTGAAAGGAGCTTCACACTGATGAATCATCATTTTTGTTTCAATGTTGAGAGCCCTCGGTTTCAGCCCTCGGAAATTCAGAATAGAGACATGGCCAGAAACCGTAATGCTTTGTAATATAAACTGCAGACATAGCCCAATGAAATCTCTCTCTCTCTCTCTCTCTCTCTCTCTCTCTCTCTCTCTCTCTCTCTCTCTCTATCTATCTATCTATCTATCTATCTATATATATACATATATACATAACCTTCTTTGTTTACACTGGATCATTGCTACACAATTCTACAAATGCTACACAATTAAGGAGGCAGATTGCTCTATACCCTGGGCAGACCTGGGGAACTCTGATCACTGCTGGTTCATCTTATTTCAACATACAGGCAGAAACTAAAATCTGCTACGCCTGTAGTCAAAACAGTGAAGAGATGGACCAGAGAGGCAAGGCAGGAACTACAAGACTGTTTTGACTGCACTGATTGGAGTATCTTTGAGGCTGGAACTGACAGCTTAGATTAACTGATTAACACTGTGACATCTTACAGGAGTTTGTGATGACGTGTGTGTGCCAACCAAAACCTTCTGCAAATTCAGTAATAACAAGCACGCTCTTCAGGGATGTTGTCCTCTCCCCACTGCTATTCTCTCTCTATACCAATGACTGCACTTCAAGTGACCCAACTGTTAAACTCCTGAAATTTGCAGATGATAAAACACTCATCTGTCTCATCCATGATGACAATGAGTCTGCATACCAGCAGGAGGTGAAGCGGCTGGTGCTATTGTGCAGTCAGTACAGTCTGGAGCTAAACAGCCTCAAAACTGTGGAGATGATAGTGGACTTTAGGAAAGACCCCTCAACACTACTCCCCCTCAACACTACTCCCCCTCACAATATCCAACAGTCCTTTGTCATCTGCAGAGTCCTTCAAGTTTCTGGGCTCTATCATTTCCCAAGACCTGAAATGGGAGTGCAACATAAACTCCATTATCAAAAAGTCCCAGCAGAGGAGGTACTTTATACATAAATTAAGGAAGTATGGTCTGCCACAGGAGCTGTTGATGCTGTTCTACACTGCAGTCATTGAATCTGTTCTGTGCACATCCATCACTATCTGGTTTGGTGCAGCAATAAAACAGGACAGAAACAGAATGCAACACACAGTAAAAACAGCAGAAAAAATAATTGGTGCCCCCCTGCCCACTCCCCAGGACTTGTACGACACAAGAGCCAGAAACCAGACAGGAAAAATCACTACTGACATTTCACACCCTGAACACACCATCTTTCAGCTCCTCCCTTCTGGCAGGCACTACAGAACTTTGCTTACTAAAACTGCCAGACACAGGAACAGATTCTTTTCCAAGGCAATCACCCTGATTAACAACTCACCATAATTATATTCCCCACTTCATATCTACAAGGACTGCATTATCAGAACTGTCAGTCATCACATCATCTGTATATGTTACACGCACTACTGCTGCTGTATATTGTACAAAACTAAATATTACACAATATTGTTATTTGCACTACCATGCATGTCTCACACTTTATGTACATAACTGACCAGTTATATATTCCGTATTCATATTTAATACTCATACTGTCTATATTGTATCACATCTGCATTGTCTTGTATAGTTTAATAGTATAATGTTATTTATGTCTGTCCTTTTGAGAGTTACAGTTACAGCTGGAACCAAATTCCTTGTGTGTGTCAACACACTTGGCCAATAAACCTAATTTAGGTGTTCACATCACACAGGACCTGTCTTGGTCCTGTCACATCAACACCCTGGTGAAGAAGGCCCAGCAGCGTCTGTACCATCTGCAACGCTTAAGGGACTTCAAACTACCCTCTCAGGCACTAAAAACTTTCTATACCTGCACCATTGATGAGTAGCATCACTTCCTGGTTCGGGAACAGCACCATGCAGGACAAGCGAGCCCTCCAGAGGGTGGTGCGGTCAGCTAAACGTACTATCCACACCGAGTTCCCTGCCGGACCAGGGCCAGGAAGATTGTAAAGGACCTCAGCCATCGCAACAATGGACTCTTTTCTTTGTTGCGTTCAGGGAAATGCTTCCGCTCGAATACTTGAAAGCAAACACAGCGAGAATGAGGAGAATCTTCTTCCCGCAGGTCATTCGGTGTTTAAACCAGGAATTACCCAGGCACTGGACTCCATCTTCACTTTTTTCTGCGCAACCTTTTTTTTTTTTTTGCATTATAACACTTTAACTCTGGACTTGCACAGCACAGTGCCACTTTATGCCACACCATACTGCACATGGACACTTTAAGGACAATCACAAAATCATTTTAATTTGTACTGCCAATACAACACATTTATGTATATACATATATTTTTCACATATATTTTCATATATTTTATATAGTTAATACTTTTTATTTATCTACCTCCTTTTGGTTTTAATTTTATCCGTAATTCCATTCCTTTTTATGCTTGAATACCGAACTGATATAAAAAGCATTTCACTGCATGTCGTACTCTGTATGTATGTGTATGTGACAAATAAAATTTGTTCCGATTTGATTATGATTCTGATTCTGAATGTGACATTGCAGTAGCATGTAGCAGCCACTCCGGATACAATATGTTGCTATTTACGATTTTTTTTAGCTATTTACGTTTTTTTATGTTGCTATATACGTTCAAATCATCTGTATATATTACACCCACTACTGCTGCTGTATATTGTACAAAAAGCATAATATTGCACAATATTGTTATTTGCACTCCCACACTTTATGTACATAACTGATCAGTCATATTCTATATTCATATTTAATACTCATTCTGTCTATATTGTATTTCATTGTCTGCATTTTCTTGTATAGTTTGTATAGTATAATGTTATTTATGTCTGTACTTTTGAGAGTCACAAACAGCTGGAACCAAATTCCTTGTGTGTTTCAACAAACTTGGCCAATAAATCTGATTCAGATTCTGATTGACTTGACCTGATGTTAGTGAAGACATATGAGTTAAGGACTTTTTTTTCTAAACCATAAGCCTCCTAAGCTGCAAAGTATTTTGTGACAAAAAAGTAATTATTTTGATTATGCAAACAGAGATAAAATAGCTAAGACGATTTTAAAAGTATCTACAGTTGTAATTTCGCTGACAAACCCAAAAATACTCAGGTCACTAGCTATTGCTGCCCTGTAAATAGCCCATAAGGCCGACAGAGGGCGGCGGAGCTGCTTGATCACACACAAATTATCAACGAAGAAAAGTCACAGCGCTTCAAGATGGCGTCTTTGAATGACAGATCAGTTTGGGATGAAGTGGAGGTTTGTTTTATTTTCTTTAATCTTCTGTGTACTTTCGACTCGTATTAAAGCTGGCACTTTAAAATAAAACATGTGTACAATGTGGGCATGTGATTCCCGATGGTTAATAGACAGGTAAACTAATATTTATGTGGCTGGCTAATTCGTCCCGGATGCCGCTATTCGCAGTGCTGTAGCATGACACGGTGAATTTTAGGTGTCGATTCGTTATTTGACACGTTTGGATCACTAACTCTACTCCTTCTGAAATTCTACATCACAAATATATGGTTTATTTTCGTTTTCATAAACGCTTCATGTAACAAAACGATTACAGGCGATTGTTAAGCAGGCTTTATTGTGGCTAGCATAACAATAGCTTGTTAGCATTTTTTGTTAGCAAGCTAAGTAGCTAGCTGTCGGCAACTGAGGTATTGGTCTGGAAAACTAAACTTTTTTAATATAATACGTATAGAAACGATGAATTTTCATTTCCTATTGTCTCAATGCAGCTTTACAGAAGTATAGAAACAAAATCGACAGGAAAATTATAAGATAAATATATAATAATTATAATATAATAATAAAGAAAAAAAATAAATACAAATAAGTAAATGAATATACACAGTTAAAGTTTAAAAAAACTATTGATTTAAAATTTTAAATACTATATATCTATAACTATCTCTGATGAGCACGTCTGAGGTGACGATGGCAAGGAAAAACTCCCTGAGAGGACATGAGGAAGAAACCTTGAGAGGAACCAGACATGGAAGGGAACCTCATCCTCATTTGGGTGACACTGAACAGGAAATAATGTCAACGTCCTTTCTACAACAGTTTATAATAGTGCAACCGAGAGCTCCTGAGGAACTAACGGGCCATCGTAAAACGTATCGTGTCGTATGAGATGTTTTCTGTACATTATCCATTCTAGATCAGATCCTACAGAAACGTCTATGCACTATCTGCATTTAACTGGTCACTGCAGGTTAGAAACCAGGCTTTGGTTTGTTACAAAATTTTACAGAAATTTCAAAACATTTTTGCATTTCACAGGATGGGATCGGTGAGGAGGTCCTGAAGATGTCTACTGAGGAAATAGTTCAGCGAACCAGGCTGCTGGACAGTGAAATAAAAGTACAAAGTTTTAACACTAATCACATACATGAGTTGTGATTTTGGCTTATCTGTTTAAATAACTTCATAACCTGCTGAATTTTAACCTACAGATCATGAAGAGTGAGGTGCTGCGAGTCACTCACGAGCTCCAGGCGATGAAAGACAAAATCAAAGAAAACACAGAGAAGATTAAAGTGAATAAAACTCTGCCGTATCTTGTGTCTAATGTCATAGAGGTAAGCGACATTGTTCTGTTTGAGGATTATCGTGTAAAGCTTTTTAATTTGTTAACCTAGTCTAAAAACACACAAGATTCTAGTGGAAATTAAAGGGGAAATATGTTATAACATCTTTAAAGAAACATCAGAAGCAGGTTTATCGGCCAATTGTGTTGACTCACACAAGGAATTTGCTTCCAGCTGTTTGTGACTCTCAAAAGTACAGGCATAAATAACACTATACTATACAAACTATATAAGACAATGCAGACGATGAGATACAATATAGACAGAATGTGTATTAAATATGAATACAGAATATATGACGGGTCAGTTATGTACATAAAGTGTGAGAAGTTCATGGTAGTGCATATAACAATATTGTGTAACATTTAGTTTTGTGCAATATGCAGCAGCAGTGTGTGTAACATATACAGATGTGATGTGATGACTGACCGTTCTGATAATGCAGTCCTTGTAGATAAAATTACTATAAAAAAAGTGACCTTGTAGATAACATGACTTTTAAGGCCCCTAATTTTATTTATTTATTTATTAGTTAGTTCATGGTGTGCAGTTAGTCTTGAGCTTTTTTTTTTTAGCATGCGTCTATTCCACCCAGAAGTTGCATTTAATCAGTTAGTGATAAAAAAAGAAATTAGACCAAATGTATTGTTTTCCACTTTTAATTAGTCAGACAATTTTGTAATAAACAGCACTAGGGCCATGCAGGTACATCATTTTGTTCACATTCACATGGGCTTTAATTGTGTTTTACTGCACACCAGTGTTAAATATGAAGCAGTTTTTTTTAGAAACAATGGTTGGTTTTGTGCAGTTTCTGCTCTTGTATGATGTTCAGTGGTATTTTCAGTCTGATGCCTATGTTATTTGCAGCTACTGGATGTAGACCCCAATGATCAGGAGGAGGATGGTGCCAACATTGATTTGGACTCACAGAGAAAGGGGAAGTGTGCAGTCATCAAAACATCCACAAGACAGGTAGGTCCCACTTATTTTATTTAGTTTTTCCATTTTTTATCTTTTGTTGTTATTATTATTATTATTATTATTATTATTTATTTTTGATTATCCTGTTTTCTAGAATAACCCTTTGAATGTTTATTTTTATTTATTTTATTTGTTTATAAATGTGCACTAATGTTCTTGTTTGTTGTGCATAACTTTACATACAGACATATTTCCTGCCTGTAATTGGCTTGGTTGATGCTGAGAAACTGAAACCTGGGGATCTTGTGGTGTGTAAACATTTTCATTAGCTCATTTCATGATACATTCACATTTTAAGAGAAAGTGGAGATTCTCTCTCTCTCTCTCTCTCTCTCTCTCTCTCTCTCTCTCTCTCTCTCTCTCTCATATTTAGACAAACCTATTTGTGTGTATGTGTGTTCAGGGTGTTAATAAGGACTCCTATCTGATTCTGGAGACTCTGCCCACTGAGTATGACTCTAGAGTGAAGGCTATGGAGGTGGATGAGAGGCCCACTGAGCAGTACAGCGACATTGGAGGCCTCGACAAGCAGATCCAAGAGGTACTGAAACTCTGCCTTAATCAAAAAATAAACTACCAAATGTATCTCTACATGGACACACAGTTACTATAACTCACAATATAATCCCTTCATTCAAACTACATGACCCAAGCCAACACACACAGCTAAAGCATAATACTCACACTCACACACACACACCCCAAAGATTGTGTTCGACCTGTGCTAGTTCATGCCAGTTATATTATTCACACTTTTCATTTTGTCACTGAAATCTAATCTATGATGGATAATGTAGCTTGTGTGTGTGTGTGTGTGTGTGTGTGTGCGCCTATTTAGTTGGTGGAAGCAATCGTCTTACCCATGAACCATAAGGAAAAGTTTGAGAATTTGGGTATCCAGCCACCAAAAGGTGTTCTGATGTATGGACCACCTGGAACTGGCAAAACCCTTTTGGCCAGAGCTTGTGCTGCACAAACCAAAGTGAGTCATCAACACTAAATAACTCAGTCATTCAGATTGACTGTTTGTTACAGCCTAACTTATGTTGTAGTACTGAAAGGAGCAGCAGCTTCACAAATGGACATTTTTAAATGATTTTATATTGATATCTGCAAAAGATCAGGAATTAAGCTGTTTGGTTCCATAAACCTTCACATGTGTATATTCAACATCCCCTTTTCAGCCCTCTCTTCTCTTCTTTACTCGATGTAGGCAACGTTCCTGAAGTTAGCTGGTCCTCAGCTGGTGCAGATGTTTATAGGAGATGGTGCAAAGCTGGTACGGGATGCATTTGCTCTTGCTAAAGAAAAAGCCCCTTCAATCATCTTCATCGACGAGCTGGACGCCATCGGAACCAAGCGCTTTGATAGTGAGAAGGCTGGAGACAGAGAGGTGCAGAGGACCATGCTGGAGCTGCTCAACCAACTCGATGGCTTTCAGCCTAATATGCAAGTCAAGGTACAAACCCAACTTTGTAATAAACTAAGGACAAACGTGGGTTTGTTCTAAAGGACGTATCACTCATCTGTGCTGTTGTTTATCACTAAGAGATGGAAAAGTGTGTTGTTTTCTCGGTCTCCATCATGGAATCATAATCAACCCTGATCATCATTAAAGGAAGTGCTAACCTTAGTCTGTTTTGTTGGTACTTGACCAGATGCTAATGTTATGCTGTTAATCATATTTAAGACATCAGTGACAGTAATATCAGGTTAATTGCTCTATGCATGTACCGGTACACCACAGAATGTAAACTTTTAAAGAGATTTAAAAATACTATACTACAAATGTATGTTTAAATAAAATTTGACAGTCATCTTTATGCAGGGTTCTTTAAATGCAAATAAGAATGACCAACATGCACTATTGTAATTAAAAATGTGAACTGTGATTTATTCTTCGTTGCAGGTGATTGCTGCTACTAATAGAGTGGATATTCTGGACCCTGCACTGCTGCGCTCAGGCCGGCTGGACCGTAAGATCGAGTTCCCCATGCCTAACGAAGAGGCTCGTGCTCGTATAATGCAGATTCACTCGCGCAAGATGAACGTCAGGTAAATACTTCCATGTATTTATTTCCTGGGACCGTATTTATATCCAGATAACATTTTTAGCTACAAAGTTTGTCAGTATAAAAAAAAACACTGTTTATTTATATATGTTTTATTATACATATTGAAATATATAATATTTTCAGATGATTCTTTTATTACACATATGCACATGTTTCTAACTACCAGCAGTTAGAAGGAGACTTCTGACTATCATGAAATTTATGTGTCATGGTTGTTTACTTCAACACACACATTTGATGTGTTCTGTTTTTATTGTTATAAACTAAGCTCTTAATATATGTGATGTAGATTTTTGCATAACACTAGAATGTTTATTTTCCTACCTCACTTTTTAATGGTTCTTTCTCACCCTTCTCTCTCTCTCTCTCTCTCTCTCTCTCTCTCTCTCTCTCTCTCTCTCTCTCTCTCTCTCTCTCTCTCTCTCTCTCTCTCTCTCTCTCTCTCTCTGTTTGTTTAGTCCTGATGTGAACTATGAGGAGTTGGCTCGCTGCACTGATGACTTCAACGGTGCTCAGTGTAAAGCTGTCTGTGTTGAGGCTGTAAGTCAATAATGTCCCCTCATAATTAATCAAGTGTTTACCGTTATTGAGCAAATAATGATAATGGCTTCATTGGCTCACTTACAGTCTGGAACTGGTCTGATAAATCATCTATTCAGAGCTGGCAAATGAATTTCTATAGGACCAAAGAGTGGAAATATTTAGCTGGGGTGGGTTTGGTAGGAGTGGCAGAGGTTGAAGAGCCAGCAGCTTAATACATAACACCGTACAATCCATGTGTTGGACTAATTTATTGAATATTAGTCCTGTGGTGTAGCATATAACATGAATTAAATCCCGCACGAGATTTCTCGTTATTTCTTGATTAGATTTCCAGCTAAAAAAATAGTCATCACTATTGGGTCTCGTTCAGGTCATGACATTTTGTCTGTTTTATATTTTGTGTTAACACCTTTTTAAAAAGTGTGTATTGTGTTTTTAGGGTATGATCGCTCTGCGCCGTGGGGCCACTGAGCTGAACCATGAAGATTACATGGAAGGTATTCTGGAGGTTCAAGCCAAGAAAAAGGCCAACCTGCAGTACTATGCTTAAGCCTGGGAGCTGACTGTATGAATGTGTGTGTGTGTGTGTGTGTGTGTGTGTGTTTTAGCAATGTGAAATGGTAACTGATCAGCTCGGTTCATCTTGAACTCTTCCGATTATTATAACCTCTGTAAGGAACATTGTTCAGTCTACTGTTCTATTTGTCAATATACACTTAAAAAATAAAAATTTTTTCATTAATGTACTTTGACTAATTTGTGTAACCTTTTGATCTTTAAAAATTCTGAACTTATTTTAAGATGGTTCAGCATTATGTTAATTATGTATTTATTTTATTGATCTGCATGTTGTGATGTGGAGAATGTGCTAGCCTGGTGGTTAAGGTGTTGGACTTATAATCGGAAGGTTCAAATCCTGACACCACTGGGCCCCTGAGTGAGGCCCTTAACCCTCGATTGCTCAGATGTATAAAATGTAGGACGCTCTAGATAAGGGCATCTGATAAATGCAATAAATCTGCAAACACTACTATGATACAGAAGCTTAAAAAGCATTACTACAGTATGTATATGTCCAAAGCATGAATGCACTGGGTCTAATTTTCTTTCACTGGACATCCAAGACTTCGACTGGACTGTAATTAAAGCACCTATGTTGGAATGGGTAATAAAAACTGCTGCAGCATTGAGGGTAGTGGATTCTTCTCGGTAAATATTTTAAGGCCATGGGAGATGAGATGCCATGCTCCGAATACATATAGAATCAATTTTAATATAAAGTGTCACATGTAGAGTAAACCAGACTGTACACATCTGAGAACTGAAGAAAGGTTGCTCCAGTCCTCTGCAACAAAGATCTGAGCGTTCTATGCTCCTGGAGGGAAATGTCATTTTAATTATTTATTTATTTAAATTAGGGTGTATTTTCTGAGTCGTCCATGCAGCAGAGATGTTGCTTACGTTTTAGCATTCAAGAAAACAATTTTCTGGCTATTTATAAATAATGATCTATAATCATACTACCAGTAGGAAATTCTTCGTCCGTACAATACCTCAAAAGTAAGTGGTCAATTCAATTCAAGTTTATTTGTATA
>NC_062518.1:12054680-12072180 GCF_022655615.1 Tachysurus fulvidraco
AATGCTCTAACACTCACAAAACATTAAAAACATGCAACATAAGCAAATATTTCCATCAAACACCACAACTTGTGGTCAAATTAATTTAATCTTTCAATCAATCATTACACAATGGACAACAAAATTCAAAATGCTGCCATCAATATGAGATATGATACTTTATAAACTCTAAAGGATACTGGAAAAAAAGCTACCAAAGGAAACTTATAGGTGGAAATACCTTTAAAAAAAGATTATATATATATGTATTTATTTCCCATTTAGTCTCATGAGTTCTCATCAACATCATACTCATCAAGGTATTACAATAAAAAATCTGTACCTGCACATACTGGAATCGTGCCTCCTTTATGATGTCAGAGTTTCTTTGAAATGGAACTCTGAACAGCTGCTTCATTCTGACATGGTTTCGTTTAAGGACTCGATCTATAGTTACCAAACTGACACTGTTTATATTTCTAAATGCCCCCTGATCTGCAGTTACTGCTGCCTGGATTTCACGCAGTCTGATTGCATTGTTTGCCACGACCATATCTACAATGGCAGACTCCTGTTCAATACTAAATATCTTTCCTCTGCCACCAGTGTGTGGTAATGTGTGGATTCTATAAAGTAAAAGCAAAAAGCATGTCAAAATTGACATTACTGTATAACAGTCACCTACTGTAAATGGGATCGATAAAACATCTGCATTACAGTAGACACAGTTTGTTCTGCTAACAGGGCAATACAGTAAAGCTGAAATACACAGTGGTATACATTACATTAACACTGAATTACTTGTTCTCATTCCCAAAAAGCCTGACAATAGATGCCACAGTGCTCCCACTCAGAATGGGCTGGACCCTTTGTCCAGCCTTTCTAAAGGACAAGCCATGATTGATGACATGGTCAATAATTGTTGTCCGAATTTAATTTGAAACTTGAGCTTGATTTTGTCCTCTTGCTGCTGCAGCTCCTCCACCATGCCTACAAACTCCTCTTCCTCGGGCCCCTCTGCCATGGCCTCTTACTCTCCTTCCGTGCCTACGGCCTATTTGATACATGTTTGCAAATAGCAACACAGAGGTGGCATCTTTTATAGATTTATAGAGTTGTGCAAATAAGTTTCACACGTGCATAGAGAGTTATAATTATGCAAGTAGTTTCTATCAGCTGGGAATAGATTTTTTTCTTTTGTTCAACACAGTGAATCCAATAGAGTTTGGGGTCTTTCGATGAGATCTGTGGTAACTGTTTTGACAAAAGGTGTGAAAAATGTGTGAAACAAATGAAAAAGTGTTAAAACACTTGCAAGAGTAGACTTCTGCTGTGCTAATAATGTGATGATGAAGACCATGGGGATCCCAGTTTCATTTAGTGTGTCTTAGCAAATGAGAAAAACTGTAAAGGTACATTAATGAGGATAAATAAAATACATTCTACACATTACTGTAACATGTAGTTGTTCATTATAGTAAATTACAGTGATGGTTCTAGTCTGCTCTCTCTCTTGCAGACAGTTTCACAGTAATTGACATTATGCATCAGTGTGTATGTATCCTGTTTGGTTACTGAACAGACATCTTACCTGGACATATTGATACTGGAGCTCTTTCACACATTTACTGTTTCTCTCAAAGGGTACAGTTTACAGTTGCTTCATCCTTATTTTATGTTTCTCTAGGACTCTGGCAATTGTTGTTGTGCTAACCATATTCATATTTTCAAAAGTGTCATTGTCTGCCAGCAATCTTACCCGAATTTCCCAGAGTTTTATTGCATTGTTGGCAAATACCATATCCACAATGGCAATTTCTTGCACATCAGAACAGATTCTGCCTGTCCCTCCTCTCGTGGGCAACCTTTGGATCCTACAGTAAATCACAACTATTACTGTATTTTTTTTTTTAATTGCAATTAGCTTGTAAAAATCCTAATCCTAATTTTGCCTATAAAATTGAGAATATAAGATAATTACTGCATAAATGCTAGGAATTTGACATCATTCTGTTTTTGAATGTGTTTTTAATCATTTTGAATCCAGTGTGTGTTAGCATTAGAAAAATGTGCTGAAAATACCGTATTTTGCATGTTGTTGAATACAAATGTGAAAAGAGTTCCTGAATTTTGAAAAGTGTGGTCACTGAATGCATTTTGTCTGAAAGCAATGAAAAATGGTTCACAGTTTGGTCTGCACTGACTTCTGTTTGGCTGACTGTGTGAAGAGTTTTGAAAATGTGGTTTCAGTATTGAACAATGCTTTTTAAAAAAAAAAAAAAAAAAAAAACTGTGACACTTCTGTTTGTTGTTCTTATAAAGTAATTGTTTCTTTGCTGCAATTCCAGCATGAAGGTCTGACTCACAGTCTCCTCTGACTAGTGCATGTTAAAATGCAATGCATGTTAAAATGTCAAATGTGAAAAGGCACCATGTCCTCTGTGATGTACAGACACCTGGAGAGAAGCTTTCTTTCCTGTGTTTCATTTTCAACAGATGCAGAACTTTTGATTGTGTTTGTGTCCAGCAGAAGCAGATGCGTCTGTCACTGATTTTAAACCAGTACTTGTGTATAGATGTTTAGTTTCAATATTATAAATATAATTTTTTCATTAAAAATTTCAACATTGTGGGAACCTGCATATTACTGATATCAAATAAAACAGTTTTCAGTGTGTCTAATCTCATGATGTTGTCTTAAAAGCTCTTAAATAAACAGCACTTAAAGACTTTTCAGATCCTAATGTCCTAATATACAAATCCATCCAAAGTCGTCCATTTATTTGGCAGTGCTGTGTAAAGCAGATGAAATGGCATGGATATTTACGTGCGCTAGAACCCCTTTTGAAATATCTTGAGTTATTGGAAAGAGGAGAAATTTTTATTTCTATCGTGATGAAAAGGGTAGCAGTACAGTGGTGTGTGGATGCAGACAATTTAGCAGTCCATTCATTTTACCCCTGCAGGTTATGCCTTGGCCAGCAATTTTCAGAGGAAAGATGACATTTCAGAGAGCAATAAACTCTTCATATCCAGTCAGCGCTAGAGGATCCAATTATGCCTGATTCCTTTGGTGACAAAAAGCAATGCATCTTGACAACAAACTTGATTATTGCTATGTTTTATCAGTATATTCACCAGATCTCCTGTACAGTGAGTGTGATAAATGCTGCAATCCAACATTTCCTATTTAAATAAACAGATAAAAGCAACTGTCCAAAGTTATGGCTACTGTCTTTTAAAAATCAAAAAGTACTAAAGGAACTGGCCATGAAATCTGGGCCCTGCTCTGATTTCTTCAAGTTCTCATTGGTCCAATGTATACCCCAATTGCACATTTCATACTTGCACATCTGTACATACATACATACATACATATCAAGCCGTGGCCTAATGTGTACAGATGTGCAAGTATGAAATGTGCAATTGAGGTATACATAGTACAAATATTAGGTGTTGTGTGTTCCATGGTGTTAATTGTTCATCAGATGGATTGCATGAAGGAAGAAACTGTTCCTATGTCTGGTCGTTCTGGAGCTCAGGGCTCTGTAGCGCCGACCAGATGGCAACAGTTCAGTTCAGTTGAGGAACCTTGAAGAGAATACCTTAAAGAAACTGCGAAAAAAGTGATACACATGACACACACCAGTTTATAACCATGAGTCCATTGGTTACCTTGACAGTCCACACACAGATTTATGGGTATATTTCCAGAGCAAAAAAAAAAAAATATATATATATATATATATATATATATATATATATATATATATATATATATATATGTATGTATATATATATATTTTTGTATGTATATATAAATATATATACATATATATATATATATGTATATATATATATATATAAAAAAATATATATATATATACATATATATATATATATATATATATATATATATATATATATATATATATATGTATATATATATACGTATACGTATATATATATATATATATATATACGTATACATATATATATTTTTTGCATTTTCATCTTTTACATAAAGTAAAAGGGCTACTAGAAAACTTTGGGCACTGTGCATAGTTAGTACCTAGTCACCCCTTTTGACAAGTATCACAGCTTGTAAATGTTTTTCATAGCCAGTCGAGAGTCTTTCAGTTCTTGTTTGACAGATTTCCTCCCATTGTTCCTTACAAAATTCTATGAGATTCATTGCCAGGGGTTTGACTTGCTTTTCTAGCAATTCTACAAGCAGCGTTCTCTCTGATATTTTTCTTGGTCGTCCAGACCTTATCTTGACCTCCACTGATAATGTTAACTGCCATTTCTTAATTACATTCTGAACTGAGGAAATATGTACCTGAAAACACTTTGCTATTTTCTTATAGCCGTCTCCAGCTTTGTGGGTGTCAATCATTTTAATTTTCAGAGTGCTAGGCGACTTCTTAGAGGACCCCATAGCTGCTGATTGTTGGGACAAGGTTACAGCAGTCTGAGTTTTATCCATTCATCCATCCATTTTCTACCACTTATCCGGAGCTGGGTTGTGGGGGCAGCAGTCTAAGCAGGGATGCCCAGACTTCCCTTTCCCCAGACACTTCCTCCATCTCTTCCTGGGGAATACCGAGGCGTTCCCAGGCCAGCCAAGAGACATAGTCCCTACAGCGTGTCCGAGTTCTTCCCCGGGGCCTCCTCCTGGTTGGACATGCCCGAAACACATCCTCAGGGAGGTGTCCAAGAGGCATCCGGAACAGATGCCCAAGCCACCTCAGCTGACTCCTCTCAATGTGGAGGAGCAGCGGCTCTACTTTGAGCTCCTCCCTCTACCCAGATTTCAGTCTGAGTTTTAAATGTTTGAAATGTAAAGCTTTGAAATGTGCATCACCTGGCCTTTCCTAGCGATGACTGTCAACAAACCGTCAACATAACAGGCTAATAAAGGTCTGATTAACCTGGGGGTTCCATTCCTTTGCAGGGTGCTGCTTTTGCTTTTTCACTGTAAAATTGTAGAAAACATAAACAATACAGCGATATGAACCAGCACTTTTATGGGTGATTCTTGATTTAAGTGATATATATATATATATATATATATATATATATATATATATATATATATATATATATATATATATATATATATATAATAGCAAAACAAGTTTTAATAACCAAAGGAAACACGAAACACGGCGAGGCAGGTTTGGGGGAGCAAGGCACACGGCGGTACAGCCAGAGAGGGCCGACCGACGTCCACAGCCGAGCTGAAGGGCCGCACGACGTCCACAGCCGAGCTGAAGTGCCGCACGACGTCCACAGCCGAGCTGATGGGCCGAGCGACGTCCACAGCCAAGCCTGACGGGCCGAGCGCCACCCCTGTCGCACCACGGCCAGTCCCACCTCTCAGGAACCAGGAACAGGGAGGGAGGGCGTGGAAGAAAAAAAAATCCTCCACAAAACAGAAAATCCATAGGGGCAAAAATAAGGGCCTGCAACACCCCCCACGGACAGGTAGTGGGGCACCGGACACTGAAAAAACAAAACAAAACTCGGGCTGGTGACATGGCCCGCAACTAGGAAGCAGGAGCTGGTGCCCCCCGCAGAGAAACCGGATGCGGACCGGCGTCGCTCACCAAAAAAATGCGGACCGATGTCACCAAACCCACGAAGTCCAGGGGGAAAAAAGTCACATAAGAAAAAAAAATTCCCAATCGGCCGGTCCAGGTTAGCACTAGCCTGCTGTGTCCTGGTGTGGCGGAATCTACTGTTGTCTTGTCCTGTCTCTAGTCCGTGTCATGTTTCGTGTATCCTCTGTTATTAAACCTTGTTTGTTTTTGCTATCCTGCGTTTGGGTCCGTTTCTGTCCCGCGTTCATGACAATTGGTTACTTTTGGTTTTCAGCTTGTTTTATTTTCCAGAGTAGTATTGCAATATCTGTAAAAAATAAAATCAAATAAATTTAATTAAAAAAAAGAAATATAAAGAAATTAGAGAATTTTTTAATTTTTTGAAAAGTGATTGAAGGGATATTTCTTATTAAGCTGCATAACATAGTAGAGATGGCACCAGGATGCACTATGAGAAGGCAAGGGTAACAGTATTCCATAATAGCAGTGTCCTCAATCAGTAGGATGATGCTCCCTTTCACACTGCAAGTAGTTTAGGAATGGATCAGACTTGTTTGTCCAGCACATCCCATAGCTGCTTGATTTGACTGAAATTCTGGGATTTCTGAAGCCAATCTACACCTTTGAACTCTTTTTCATGTTCCTCAAACCATTCCTGAACAATATTTCTAGTGTGAGAGGGAGCATCATCCTGCTGTATCAGGATTGGGTGAACTTGGTCTGCAACAATGTTAGGTAGGTCATACATGTCAAAGTAACATCCACAGGAACATCATGCTGCTTCTGTCAGCATGCCTTCTTCCCACAATGCATCCTGATGTCATCTATACGCCAAGTAAATGACACACACTCCTGAACATCCAGATGATATTTAAAAAAAACACTACAGTGGCTCATCTGTAGGACCGGACCAGACGGACTAGCCTATGCTCCCCACGTGCATCAGTGAGCCTTTAGACAGCTATGATCTTCTTGCCAGTTTAGTGGGTATTCTTCTTTGGACTTTTGGTAGGGACTAGCACTGCAAACCGGGAACACACCACCAAGTCCAGATGTTTTGGAGAGGCTCTAACCCAGTCATCTAGCCATCACAATCTGGCTCTTGTCAGAGTTGCTCAAATCCTTACGCTTGTACATATTTCATTCTTCCAACACATGAACTTCAAGAACTGACTGTAAATAAATCCCACCCCTTGATGGTGCTAATGTAATAAGATAATCATCGTTAAACGCTTCACCTGCCATTGTCCTCCAAACAGCCATAATATCCTCCCCCTGTGTTTATGTGGAGTTTGCATGTATTTCCCATGATTCTGAGGTTCTCCAGGTACTGCGTTATCTCCCCAAATCCAAAGACATTGGTTGTAGGCTGATTGGTACCTTTATTTGTCAGTAGTGTATGAGTACGTGTGATTGTGGTCTGCAATGAATTTTTACTAGATACCAGTGCCCTTCCTTTTCCTCTTAGTCTTCTTCTTCCCCTTCACATGTCCGAGCTCCTCCAGCTCTTCCTTTATAATTGGGATCCCTTATTTCAGACAATACAAATGTACACATGACCCTGTTTATTCATCCTGAGGTTCTGATTGGTGTGTGGATCATTTGAAGTGTGTGCACTGCAATAAAAATCTGATGTATGTGTCAGAACACCAGTTTTGTGATCTGAGTTTAATAAAAAATTTCAAGTCCGACAAATAAGACATAAAGAAGATACATGTAAAAATTGGGTATGGGGTAAATGTTTTTTAAACAAATTAAAGAATGCAGAACAACAGAAACAGGGGTTTGAGTTTAAAGCTGATTTCTTTATTTAATGTACACTGATTAGTACTAGTATACAGAACATGGGGGGACAACAAAAAGTCTCTCGTGTATTAGTGTAAAGATTTAACCTCTGCTTATAGTTCAAAAGCCCAAAGTTCAGAAGCGCATCAGTTACAATACTCTTACAGAATACTGCCAATAATACCATTAGTAACAGACACTAAAACTCTATTCATTCAAAAAGAAATGAACATTTATGAAGCTAGTGTTAGTGCACAATTTCCATCAGGTTCCCTGATTTTAAAGAAAGCATTTCTAGACGCAATGGTCTCCAAGTGCTTCAGTGGTTTCTCAACAGGATCATGAAGTTATGTTGTTTATTGGGTTGAACTACATTATTACCCATTAATACTTTAGTTTATATTCATTTGCGTTTCTATCACATACAAATAACTCCTTGGAAATCCATTGATAGGAACGAGCAATATGAAGTGCGAAGTAAAATGTGGTTTTGCTCAATCTACTTTTGAGTAGCCATCAATATAAGAATAACTAAAAAAAAATCATGTAACCTACAATTTCACATACTCAGAGAAAATGTATTGACTAATACTATAAACCTTACTTTTAAAATCCCATTAATGTGAAGTTATAATTAAATGAAATTAATAATATTCTGACATGCAATTACACAAGAGGCAGTATCTGTCATTTGTCTGTTTATTGCTTTTAATCACTGTCTTTAAGTCCATCAAAAGTAGAACACTCAGGACTAGTATTGTTATCCATATCATCAGAAGGCAGTATCTGAATACATTCAATTAAATGGTGCACCACCATAACAGAGCCAGAGAAAGAACCAAGGCAATCACTGAAGTCCTGGCTGTGTTCACAGTAGCATCGTTACACAAATCTTGGTGGCAGCATTGGTACTCGAATTTGCCCACCGTGGGAAACATGCCACCAAGAATGGTGGTTTTACAGTCTGAAAAGCGGATACACTGCCGGTATGTCTTCCCATCTGGAGCAGAGTGGGAGAGAAAGAGGACATGATTAAGTAAAGAACATATTTCAGAAATTACATCTTCAATGCTGCTCAAGCAAAAACATTTCCACAGAAAACGTTTCTCAACCCGTTTTCCGTTATTGGTGCTTATATTACAAAATAATACACTTGCGTACGACCCGCTTTGGCCAGACCAATATTCTTTCTTCTAGCCTTTCTTAAGTGTGTGTGTGTGTGTGTGTGTGTGTGTGTGTGTGTGTGTGTGTGTGTGTGTGTGTGTGTGTGTGTGTGTGTGTGTGTGTGTGTCAGTCACACACTTCTCTCTTTCAGTGTCAGACATCCGTCCTCCTGGGCAGCACAGGAACGGGTTTGAGTGCAGGCTCCAGTGTAGTCAGTACAGTCATAACACTTAAAAGCAGAGCCTGAGATAAGAGGAAGGAAAGAAAATAAGATTACTCATCAGTATGGCATTTGGTAGATGCCCTTAATGTCATAGCATTATTAAATATTGTATGCAACACACTGCTTCTCCCTCTTCACCTTAAGAGACCTGAAGAGCGCTTTATGAATAAAAGGGGAATCACCTACATGTCTAAGACTTTTATTAGAATTACGTCACTAGGAGAAACTCTTTATTAACAGTTTACAAGGAACCAGAGTTAGTCACATTTATACTGAACTTACCCAGGCCAATAAGGGCCAGAACAAACACCACGCCCACTTGCACAGAAACCTTCATCCTGGAATCTTTGTTCTTCTGCAAGTGAGAGAGAATTTCACAACTTGTTTTTGCTGAACTCACGAATATACTAGCAGTCAGTGTTTATATGCTGTCAAGCAGTCAGTTCACTGGAAATAATCAACATAAAATCAGAAAGAGAAAGTGTACGTGCTTCCGTTCTCATATTGTGACCTCCCAGAGAGAGGCCTGAGTGTGAAGAGCCGAAGCGAACAACTCCTTGGATTAACATACTTTGAGATCATACACAGAGGTTAGAAATGTTTTACTATAGTGTATTTTACAGCAATACACTATAAATCTCTGATTTTTTTCTACACCAAATTTGATTCGTTTTGTTCTACAGTGGCAAATGATAAACATTTCAATGGCTATGGCAAGTGTATTCAGTTTGTCTCTTATGTACAGAACCACTTGTACTGTAAACTATTTTGCAAAAGACAGCAAGAGAACTAGGGATTATGGAGAGCAGCGTGACCGTACTCTGTTTGTTTCAAAAACAAAGAACAACAAAAAGAATTTCTGAATGTTCTGAGCTGGTTCCTGGGCTTTTTTCTGGTTTTTGAGATGTAGGCAGCCTAGAAATATTTGCTAGAATAATTAATTTTATTCTGGATTCTGTATGCAGTCAACTCTCATCTGCCTACTACATGGTTACACTGCATATTTAGTAGAGGCTACAAATGTACTGCTTGATGATAATCTATGGTGGCCAAAACAAAGCTCTAACATTTCAACCTCAAACTGCTGAAAACCACACAATTATTATATACACCAAACAACATCAGCACAAAATCATCTAGATTTTTATTTAGAAAATCTACATGCAAAAAAGTAAGGTAACTACGGTAATGGTGATGGGATTTTTATGATGTCTTTGCTAATTAAACACATCTAAGCAGGATTACACAAAATAAAGAATTATTACTCACTTACTTTTAGTAATTGATTTTATCATATTAAAAGCTACCATGGCCTTTTTTTTCATGGCAAGGAACTTAATTTTGAAAAGAAAAAATTTAAATAAATACCTAATAATAAATAAGGTTTATCTTAAAAAAAAAACATGCCTTAAAGATACTGAACATTGGCATAAGTGAAACTGGCATACATTTGCAGTAAAAAGTGAACTGACCAAGTATCAGATCATATCACAAATATGCCTTATTTCTGCAAGAATCCTGTTTATCAACATATACATATATCTTCTTCTTCATCTACTTTCAGGCTTTCCTGTTAGGGGTTGCCACACCCATGTTTCTATATCAACATTCTTTTTTTTCTAAACTTATCCTTTAATTTCTTTGGTTGGCAGCAACACAAGTGCTACCAGAAGCACGTGTGTTGTTGCCAACCAAAGAAATTAAAGGATAAGTCACACTACTGTCTGACTACTGTCACACTCCCTATGTAATTACGGAGTGTGACAGTAGTCACTGGCTGACTTCTGACAATCTTTCTTTTTCATGACCCTCCTCATGTTCTTTTATACTTTCTTTTGAATAAAGCATGTCAAAGGGTTGGGAAAAAATATGCCCACAGGAACACATATCCATAATATATATCCAATAATGTTTTTTTTCTGGTGGGTGAGGTGAGGTTTATCAAAGGTAATTATGTACGCAGGTTTTAATATTTCTGTCTTCTTCTTTTTATTACTCCTTGATTTTTAAGTTCCACAGCAATATCAACTTCTACATCATCTAATTCTCAGGTACGGATTACTGCTTTACAGTAATTAAGAGAAGGATGAGGAAGAATCTTAATTTAAAGACCAGCCCATAAATTTGCATGAGAAGTACTACAGATAAAAGGAGTGTGCCACTCTTCCTTTCAAAAGCTACCACTTACAAAAGTTTTAACTTGTGTATCTATAATTGGGAGTTTGTTAAAATTTTATTGAGTTTTATTGTAGATTCGAAACCCCCCACACCCATTCTGATTATCTCTTTACACAAAACCTTTAACACCTCAAGTGAACCGACAAACCAAGAAACCCTAGATAACAGAACTTATCTACTACAGACATGTGGTGCTGGCGTCTGTCGTCCTGAAGCTGTCTGAAAAACTGGCTCTGAATTACCTGAAAGACTTCACTGGACCCTTAATGGACCCTTTGCAGTTTGCTTATTAAGCAAACAGGTCCATGGAGGATGATGCATTACAGTACATCCTGAAACACCTGGATAAATCAGGGACTTATACAAGGATTCTGTTTCTAGATTTCAGTTCGGCCTTCAACACCATCATTCCAACACCTCTCCAGACCAAACTAACCCAGCTATCTGTTCCTAACTCTATTGGTCAGTGGATCACCAGCTTTCTGATAGATAGGCAGCAGCTAGTGTGACTGGGCAAATTCATGTCAAACAGCCGCTCCACCAACACTGGCACCCCTCAAGGCTTTCCCCACTGCTCGCCAACGACTGCTGAAGTTTGCAGAAGACACTATAGTCATCGGCCTCATCAATGTCTGATAGTGGACTTCAGGAGATACCACACTGCACTTCCCCACTCACCATCATGGACAGCACTGTGGTTGCAGGTATTTAAGTTCCTGGGCTCCACCATCTCCCAGGATCTGAAGTGTGAACACTCACATTGACACCACTGTTAAAAAGGCCCAACAAAAGATGTACTTCCATTAACCTGCCACAGAAGCTGCTGAAAAAGTTCTACTAAGCCGTCATCGAGTCTGTTCTGTGCACATCAATAACTGTCTGGTTTGGCTCAGCTACAAAATCAGACTTCAGAAGACTACAGAGAACGGTTCGGACTGCGGAAAGGATTATGGGTCCCCTGCCCACCCTTCAAGAACTGTACATACTGTATCCAGAAAGAGGAAAAGAGCTGAGAAAATTACTCTAGATCCCTCACATCCAAGTCATCCACTTTTTGAACTTTTACTATCTGGCTGGTGAGACAGAGCCCAAAATAGCAGCACAGTCAGGCACAAGAACAGTTTTCTTCCCCCAGGAAATCTACCTCATGAACAGTTAACTGTTCCTTATTACACAATAACCTTACATTTAAATGTTACCATCTCCATCCTCGTACATCCCTGCATTTCATTCTATTCTATACTACCATCGTTAGCACAACTGTACATACAATTTATTTATTTTTCAATTAATAAATTAATTAATTTACATATGTATTTTTTTTGTATTCTCATCTCGTTGTCTCTGTTCACCAGAAAAGTGTGACACACAAACAAATTCCTTGTATGCGGAAGCCATAAAGTTGTTTCTGATTCTGATTCTAATCCATGATGCCAACAAATATGTTGAAATCAAAAAAATTTGACAGAACCAACAAAGATGGGAGACTAAGAACATGGATGATGAAAAAACAAACAAATTTTTTTTTAAAAATCACAGTATATTATTATATTAAATATAAAATTTCAGAAATGATGGAGTTACTTTTACATTCATCTGCATGATGTGTGCAGTTTTATGTGCAGGAAAAAAAATCTGGTGCAAGTTTCATTCCAGCCAAGAAGAAGAAGGAACCATGCCTGAGTGCACATAAAGCCAGGATTAACTTATTAAAGAGGGGAATCCTGCTTTAGACTCCTTATACCCATAAGGATTACCCTCTATCCATCTATCTATCTATCTATCTATCTATCTATCTATCTATCTATCTATCTATCTGTCAGAATTCTCTATTATCACATATCTCATGTCAACAATGCTTATATTCATCCTTTATACAGAATTGTCACTCGTTTTGTTTTCATACCATTCTGTGTTTCTCACCAGTCTGCAATCAGCAACAAAACAGAACTGTGTAAAACACTACACATGACTAGTGTCCCCGTAAAACACTACACATGACTAGTGTCCCCGTAAAACACTACACATGACTAGTGTCCCCGTAAAACACTACACATGACTAGTGTCCCCGTAAAACACTACACATGACTAGTGTCCCCGTAAAACACTACACATGACTAGTGTCCCCGTAAAACACTACACATGACTAGTGTCCCCGTAAAACACTACACGACTAGTGTCCCCATAAAGTGTAGTGTATCAGGCTGAGTGAATGTCTCCTAGTAAACATAACGTTTCAGAAGAGAAGAGAGAAATAAGTTAAAGGTGAAAAGATTTGAACTCTGACAGAAATAATTCACTTACAGGTTTGTAAATCGCTCTTGAACAACTAAATAATCCTTTCTCTTTCTCTCCTGCCTGAAAGCTTTGTGTTTGTGATCACCAGATCTTCCAATAACTGTCAGATAGCCACGCCCAACAGTCAGGGTTGCCAGAACAGTCCTAATCCCTTCTATTCACAGTACATTCTATTCATCCTACAACACTGTAATATTCCTTTTAACGATATACAATCTATTTAACGATGTATATTTGAAGTATGTTATTTTTTAAACGGTTTGAATTACATATATTACATCATAGAATAACATTGAAATAAACTGTTGATTTCACGATAGAAGTGATATCTGGCAACAAAGCCTCTTGCGAACATAGAAATCCTTGATGGCGGCTGAATGAAAACAAACTGTTACTGTTTAACTGACTTTAAGGTCATGTACCACTGAACCAAAATAATTCTTCCACCATGGCCTTAATTTTGTTGATTTTGTGCTTAAAAACCTTTTCAATATATATATATAATCACATCAAAGGTAATTATGTACGCAGGTTTTAATATTTCTGTCTTCTTCTTTTTATTACTCCTTGATTTTTAAGTTCCACAGCAATATCAACTTCTACATCATCTAATTCTCAGGTACGGATTACTGCTTTACAGTAATTAAGAGAAGGATGAGGAAGAATCTTAATTTAAAGACCAGCCCATAAATTTGCATGAGAAGTACTACAGATAAAAGGAGTGTGCCACTCTTCCTTTCAAAAGCTACCACTTACAAAAGTTTTAACTTGTGTATCTATAATTGGGAGTTTGTTAAAATTTTATTGAGTTTTATTGTAGATTCGAAACCCCCCACACCCATTCTGATTATCTCTTTACACAAAACCTTTAACACCTCAAGTGAACCCAGAAACCAAGAAACCCTAGATAACAGAACTTATCTACTACAGACATGTGGTGCTGGCGTCTGTCGTCCTGAAGCTGTCTGAAAAACTGGCTCTGAATTACCTGAAAGACTTCACTGGACCCTTAATGGACCCTTTGCAGTTTGCTTATTAAGCAAACAGGTCCATGGAGGATGATGCTTTGTTTTCTTGTATAGTATTGTGTTATTTATGTCTGTACCTTTGAGAGTCACAAACTGCTGGAACCAAATTCCAACTCCCACACCACACACATTGTATAAAAATTATACACACACACACACACACTTTGTGATTCCATGATTCTGTTGTATAAAGCACATTTTTTACATTTACAATGAGGATGAGGTTCTGGTTCTGGTTCTTCTCAAAGTTTCTTCCTCATGTCCTCTCACAGAGTTTTTCCCTTGCCATTGTTACCTCAGGCTTGATCATTTGGAATAAATAGTAATTTAATTTTAAACTTAAAAGTGTTTGTACTTATGTAAAGCTGCTTTGAGAAAATGTGAATTGTATATTAATAATAATAAAATAACAATAATAATACATCTGCAGCACTTTGAAAACAACCTATATATATATATATATATATATATATAAACTACACATTGCCTCCAAATATAATCAAGCCGTACCTTACTCATAACTTTACTGTCTTTAATAATATCCCCGGTTTAAAAATCCTTTTTGGCCAAAGCAATGAAAAAATGTTTCACAGTCTTAAACAATCCTAGTGGAATATTTGATATTTGAAATACTCCACAAGTCCCAATGTTGACCAGGATGAGTTGGGAGTGTGTGGGGATTATAACGGGTAAGGACACCAGGAACAGGTTTGTAGAAAAGTACTGAGGATATAAATATACATCTCTCCAGGCAGATAATTTGATACCTTCAGTAAGTAGAAATATTTACTTAAGTTACAGTCCTGCTCGCCATTATTTTCACACCTTCATGTTTTGCATAACTGAGTGAATGTCTTCAGAAATAAAATAGAAATGTACCAAATTTATATGAAAAAATTATAAAATTATAAGACAATTGTTATTTCAAAATAGATATTGTAATTCCAAAGGAAAAAACAGAAAACCAGCATGTGCACTAATATTGGCCCTCCTTAATATTTGGTTGCACACCCTTTGGCAGTGATGACCGCCTCCAAACATTTCTTATATCCTTCTATAAGCTTCTTTCACTTCTCGAGTGGTATTTTCTCCCACACTTCCTTTGCAATATGCTCAAGCTCTTGAATATTTGCAGGGTTCCTTTCTCCAATGGCAGATTTCAGCTCCCCCAAAAGATTTTCAATTGGATTATCAGGACTCATTGCTGGCCATTTTAAAAAATACAGTCCATTTTTTCCCTTTCAACCATTCCTGCATGCTTTTGGAGGTGTGTTGTGTCTTTATCTTGCTGGAGGACCCATGATCTTCGCCTCAAACCAAATTTCCTTACACTGGGCTGGACATTTCGCTCTAGAATTGCTTGATAATCTTCTGATTTCATAATGCCGGTGATACGGTCAAGGCCTCCAGTGCCAGATGCAGCCCCCCAGCATTATGGATCCTCCACCATGCTTGACTGTTGGTATGGTGTTCTTTTCCTTAAAGGCTTCATTGCACCATCTGTAAACATACTGTTCGTGTGCATTACCAAAAAGCTCCACTTTTGTTTCAAAACATTGTCCCAGAAGGCTTGAGGTTTGTCCGGGTTCTCTTTCGCGAAAAACAATCATTCCTTTTTATGTCTTTTCTTCAGCAATGGGGTCTTCCTTGGCCTCCGCCCATAAAGCCCCGCTTTGTTTAGTGTGCGGCGTATGGTACTTGTTGAAACAATTACACCAGACTGCTCCAGGTTGGTCTTCAGGTCTTTAGATGTTTGACATGGTGTTTTTTTCCACCATTTGCACCAACCTTCGAAGACCTCTGTCATCAATTTTTCTCTTCCCCCCACGTCCAGGGAGGTTCTTGACAGTTCCATGCCTGGAAAACTTCTTGATAACATTATGCACCATTGAAACAGGGATACCAAGGTCTTTGGAGATGGCCTTATACCCTTTGGAGGTCTTGTGCATTTCTGGTGTCCTCAGACAGCTCCTTTGTTTTTACCATTGTCACACATGAAAAGGGAATAGCAGGTGGCTTTTTAAAACACCAAAATGATCTTTCATTGGCTAATTCATGTCACATGGGTGGAGGCAATTCATCATAGGTGATCCTCATTTGTGATTTGCAACGGGGTGAGCCAAATTGGGTTTCTATACTGATTTGCAACAAAGGGTGCCAAATCCTCATAATGTTTATCTTTTTAAATGTTCTTTATCATTTGCTGTTTTGTATCAAACACAAGCTATCTCTAGTAATATGTTGTTTCACTTGATAAATTTCCTTCAGTAGATATTCCACAATATGTGCATAAACTTCATGGGTGCCAATAATGATGAGCAGGACTGTACAGTAGTTCTACAACCATGAAGGTTAAAGAAATTTCATTTGTTTCTAAATTTCCTGAAGCAGTAGCTAGCTAAACCCTATCTTTGTCAGCAAGTGACTAATCTTAAAGTCACTGAGAAATGTGAGAGTTTATGAAAGCCTACCTAGTGATGAATTTTGCCGAACACTGTTCAGTGTATACATGCCGATTCAATCTAATCAGCTAATCATGTGGCAGATCATGCAGATACAGGTCGGTTTCCATCTTCCTCATTAACAAGGTATTTCTGCCGATGTAACTGGTGCTCACTTGATATTTTTCAGAATGTAACAAGGGAACTTATAAACACAACTCTAGCCAGTGTGTCCTAAACATCCCATGCCATGAATACATTTACTCAGATCACATTTCCCATTGTGATGTTTGATCTGAACATTAATGGAAGCTCTTGACATATAGTATGTGCATGTTTTTATATATTGTGCAGCTGCTGCCATTGGCTAACTGAATAATTGCAAGAATGAGCAAGTTTATTGGTGTTCCTCTAGAATGATTACTAAACCTATGACAGTTTGAAGCCACTTTTAAATTTTGACTTGAACACAGATGTCTACAAAATATACAGAAAAACAACAATGTTCCAAACAGAGTGGTCTTTTTCTTTTTAATGAACTTTCTTATTTATCCCATTCGCTATATGCCCATTGCCCCCCTCTCCAGTACGATAGGAAACACCAAGACTGAGTTTGTTATGAAATGCATTTGTAAATTTAAAAAATTGCATTTGAGTGCAAGAACTATGTAGATATTTGGTCTATTTCACAGCATTCAGAGAAATGATTGGCTGGTACAAGCCTAACGCAAAAGTGTCCGTGGGAGGAGACTGAGGCTGAAAAACAGCAACAGCACAAAGCAATATCAGACAATGGGG
>NC_062518.1:12074680-12144680 GCF_022655615.1 Tachysurus fulvidraco
TCCCCTCAAAAAAATAAACAAGAAATACAATCCTTCCCCTACGAAATGGCACGTATTCGTTTGTCACATTTACAGTGCAAGAAAAAAATTCTAATTATTATCCAAAGAATTTGAAAAAAGTCTCACATTAAGGATCTATTTCCCCTTTATCCTTTTAGTTGACTGTAAAATGCTGATAGTGTTAATGAACTAAAGGTGTCAAATTGGTGTATTTTAATCTTGGACTCACTATTGTGGTATTAAATCCTCATTGTGAATGCTCAAGTCTGAACATTTCCCATTAAGTTTATGACTCATATATTGTATATTATTACTGATTTGTATTAGTCTCGAAAGGTTTCACATGTGCGCAATTTGATCTTTCTGCAATGCAGCAATTTATATTGGTATTCTAAGATATCCGCTGTAACACAGGGGTCAAACTTGTTAGTATTTAAAAAATCCTCAAAGTGACAGAAGAGTCAGCAATGATGTCCTGTGCTTATAATAAATGAAGCAGTAGATAAACTCCAATCACCAATGAATTTAATAGGACCATCTGTACACCTGCTCATGTGTGACGTTATCTAATCAGCTGATTAGGTTTCAGCAATAAAATGAGAAGCAAAAGAAAACTTACACAGATGCAGATGTTGCGTCAGAGCTGGTTTGAATATCTCAGAATCTGCTGATTTACTGTGGTTTTAATAAACACACCGGGTTTACTCAGAAAAATGTGAAATCAGCGGACATCCTATGTGAAATGGGTCTGCAGAAAGGATGCTTTTGATATCTTTGCAGTCCAAAGCAGTATGCAAATAATTTAAACTTTATCCTATTTGAATGCGTCCAATTTGAATGTTTGTGTTTGCCTGCCAAAAGTCAGTGTCAAGAAGCCAAGCAAAATCCTGTTCCAGTCATGAGACGGGAGACTTTCCAACAGGACATGGACCTTAAGTACACAGCCACAGTTCACACAGTGTGTGAAAAGCCTCCAATTCTGTTCACTTCACTGTTCATCAACCTCAAGCGATAAATACAGGGTTTTCTTTTTAGTAGCAGGAAAAAAAAAACTGGAAGTAGAACATAAAATTCAATTTATGTGTACAGCACTTTTAACAATTCCCATTCCCAACAGAAAAGAGAGAGAAGAAAAAAAAAAGAAATAAATATATAATAATATTAAGAAGAAGAAGAAATAAGGATAAAAAATAAATATATGTATAATCCCTTATAAATATATGTATAATGGGCTAATATAATAAATGTATAATGAGACACTATATGTCTTGCTGATGCATTTTGTGTAGCCTTTTGTACTCATTATAGCCTTCTTTTGTATTTTTTTTGGTATTGAATTTCATTGCTTCACAAACTCTATAAAGCCTGTTACAGCTTCAAGAGGCACAGATTGTAAAAGACAGATTTAAACTTTCCGGTTAAGCCAAACAGAACATTCAGAAATGTATTCAGAAGACGGGGAGTGTTTTGTGTTTCACCTGATTCTGTATGTGAAGAAGAAGTGTGGTGGGTGGACGGAGCTGAGCTCAGGAAGGAAAGAGGTGGAGACTGAGACGGTTATGTTATCAGTTGTGGCCACACACTTCTTATCATGGACGTACCTATACAAACATCAAACAAATAAAAAAAAAAACACTTATTTATTATTTACTTTTTTATTTAAAGACACATCAGTGTTGAAGTCAGAGTAAGTTTCACTCGTAAGGAACAATGAAGGAGTTTCAGAGCTTTAGAATTGGGCCGTTTAGTTGGTGTCAGAAAGAAGCCCAAATCCAACGGCATTGCTGACATCTTCGTGTTTGGAAATGGAATAGCATCTTGGTATCAGGATTAGGATTTTTCAGTCCAAAAGCTGCTTGCTTCAATCATGTGTTTCAGACTTGGATCTTACAAAAAAACACGATCAGCCAAATATGCTTCTAACTCAATATTTGTTTCCATGAGCAAGAAACCCAAAATCAAGAGCAATCAGAAAAAAATCACTTGCTTCTTTTCTTCCTAGCTCAGAATGGAAAGGGATATTAAGTGCGTGTATACCTCTGATCTAATACCCGTTTTGCATAGGGAAGCCTAGGAGACCAACTCCTGCTGTAGAAAACATCCCTACACCATGACATTTTTCAGCATGTTGTGTACAGAACAACTGGTACAAAGTTCACTTGAGTGATGAGCTCAATATTAATTTATTTGAGTCAGATGGAAAACCTTATATTCGGTGTCAAACTGGGGAAAGACTGAACCCAAAGCGTTTAAAGAAATCAGTGAAAGGTGTTGGATGAAGGTTCATGGATGATTTCAGCAGCTGGATTCAGGCTTCTTATACAGCTACATGGAACATGACAGGATGAATGCAAATGTTTATCAGAACCTTCCCTTTTCCTTCCCTGCAAGCATCTCCCAATCAGCCTGCAACTTTCATAGAAGACAATGCCTCCGTCACACTGCACAATAGGTAAAGCAGTTCCTTGAAGCTAGGAACATTGAGATAATGACATGAACAACCCAAAGTCCTGATATAAACCTGATTGAAAACCTCTGGAAAATTGTTGTTGTTAAAGTTATTGAGAATTGCTAATAAAAACCCACTACAGGTCGGAAAGAGAATGGAAGCAGAGTGGACCAAGATCCCGCCAGAGCAGTGTGAGAAACTAGTGATGTCCTGCAGCAGCAGATGGGCTGAAGTCATTCAAAGCACTAATCCTAATCATTCCTAATCATTTCTGACAGCTAGCCCTCAAAATGTCTTTTATACTTTTCTTTTCCACTACGATGTTTACTGTTCTATCATTTTGTATATCTACCGCTAACGTTCTTTCAAATGAGTGAAGAAGATTAACAATAATTCAGAAAAAAATCTATTGCTTTTGATTGGATCTCTAAATCTGAAATCGATAAGTTATTTCACTAGTTATAATGATGTCTGTGCAATGTCCCAGAATATTTCAGCTCGACCATTAATGTTCTATTTATAATTTTGTGAACATCCCCCCCCCCAAATTACCCACACACTGACACACATGTGCGCACACACCTACACACACTCGCACTCACAAAATCATCTGTAGACATACACACATGCACAAACACACACCTGAATATTTGGTCCCGGATGATCGGGTATTCTCCAGTCACTACGTTTTGAACATATGAGGTAAACCATTCAGTAAAGCTGGACCCTTGGAGAGTGTCAACATGAGAAAGCAACACAAGATTAATAAACTTGGATAATATAATCTGGCAAAAACCTTGTGTTTTAACACAGTTCTGGTTTAACAGACATGTGAAAGCAATCAAAACACTACATTTTTCCTGTACACACCCAATATCAGTGCCCTACCTGTGATGAACATATCAATAGCAGATGGATCTTGTGCTAGTTGATCCTAAAACCAGACCAAAAAAAAGGAGACGTCTTTAATAATGAAGTGCACCACAATTTCACAGTGAACAAACTTGAGCTTCTCTTGTTACTAATTTGGTAACATAATAATCAAGAAGCCTTCATAGATGTAGACTTTGTAGTTAAGCAGCACGTGTACTATAGTGAAGCTTATTTACAAATAGCTGCCGTGGGTAAGTCCGAGGCCAGGGCTCGGTCCCAAAAAAGATTGAGATGCTCTCCTCAACAAAGGGGAGAGAACTTGTATCTAATGTAGAAGGCTTAATACCATTGGAACTTATTACTGATCTTATCTTATAACTGATGGAAAAGTAGAGTGGGAGATCAACCTGTAGATCAGGTGAGAGGGTTTATAATGTCACAGTATCAGTTTATTGCATTTGCTGAGAATAAAAATAAAACTTGAAAATTTGCTAAAAAAACAAAAACAAAAGCAGACTTTGGTCATACAGTTTGTTACTCGTACATTCTAGGGAACTGCTAAAGATAGAGAGAGCATTCTAACCGGACAATGGTAGAAGATCTCGCTGCGTGTGCGTCCCTCTATGTTTTCTAAGGCCATGTATTGGCTCAGTCCAGTGTGAAAACAGAAGGTGAGGGGGAGGCACTGCCTCATGCCCTTCCTCTGCTGAAACCCCCCTGCTGCTGTCTCGATGTCCAACAGGTCCTCTGAGCGATAGTGATTGGACAAGGCCATACTGCCCATTAACCTGGGGGAAGAGCACAACATTATCAGACTTATGCTACAGACATTTAACTCCTGCTGTATAAGGTGATACTTCTTGCCTTGTAAAAAAAAATCTAATATCATTCTAGACACGAATTTCTGTGACACATCGGTCAGTTAATATATTTTGAAATTCATTCTATAAAAAAAAATGCTTCCCTTTTTCTGGGGAAGTGTTGAGGAGGAAATAAATAAATAAAAAGTCACTTTAGGAAAACCAATTACTACTGTGGCTGCAGGAATTATAAATGCAAAAGAGAGGTGTTTGATGCTGCGGTGAGTCTTTCTCTGCTTTGGGATTATACACAACTCCATGCTGCCAAGTGAATTGCAGCTGCTCCAGTTCACTAATTGTTGGAGGAAAAAGGATGGTGGTAATGGAGGAACACAGGAGTCCAAAAGTGAATGGGCTAAAGTCATAACCAAGATTTTGGATAGAGTGGAAGCAGTTGCAGTAAGTCGTGCCTCACTGGGCGTCCTTCATCCTCTATGTCACAAAGTAAGGACAAAGTATAACTGGTCACTTGGGACAGGTTCTGAAACAAGGTTTAATGCTGAAATGCCAAAAAAAAAAACCCAAAAAAACCCCACCTGCATCAACTGGGAGAAAAATTAGATGAAACGTGTTCTAGAAAGTAGAAAATGGATATTGAAAAGTGCCTTTAGTTTCCCACCATCTCAAACAAAGTGATTCCTTACTCTTTTTAGAAGTTTAGAAATTCCTGTTGAAAAATGTTCAAACCCTGCAGAATCCTCCATCTTCTGAAGCAGAACACGGTCCGAGGGAAACCATCGCCTTCTTAATAAAGAAGGCTGTAATTTCACCCTGCACACATCCCCCCATTTTTACCCTTCTACTCACTGTTGTACACGGATAACGATGGTTATTAGAAGTGTCTGTCCTTCCAATCCCATTGTTCCCTCTCCTGTGACAATACTCTCTGAAATTTCACAAACTTCCCAATTTTCCTCAGTCACTGATTTGGCCAATGTATTCTTCACATTTCCAGTGCATCTAGACAACAGGTTTGTTGCACTTTGGAGTCCATTGTTGCACTTTCAGGCAGTAAAATGATCATTTTCATCTTCAGCCTGTTGTCAGGATGCTCAGGCTTTACTAATCTTTCAGGCAGAAATGGCCTAAATATTCACGTCACAGACTAGAGCTGATACAAGTTTCTGTCAAGTGCGCTTAAAAAAACATGGGTCTGAACTAGGGCTGTAAAACTGATTCTAAGAAAATTTTATCTCTCTCTGCTCTTCCAAATCCCTGCACAGAGAAAACCAGCTCTTTATTATAAATTATTGCCATGCATAGATCCCTGATTATGCTAAAATTTCTCCCTTACTGTCACGTTGGTTTTGACCGATCTGGGCACTTCTGACTACTCACTTTATTACCCTAAATTGTTTGTGAGTACATGAAAAAAATGGTCTTATGTCTGGAGTTTGATACATTTGACACATGCTTACGGTAATAAATGTAAGCATGTTTCTTATTATTCCAATTGTCTTGATCCTGTTATACATGGCCATGCACCTTGTATGTTCTCGCAGAGGTTGGAGTTTGCACCTAAATCTTGCATAAGAGAGATTCATATCAACATCCCATATATATACATCACGCCACCTCTGCCCCCGCTTCCCCTTGCAGACTTCTGCTGAATGTTTTGCTCTCAATAGAGCCTGTATTTAAGCTGGAAATAAGACTCACAACAGCAATTTTCGCTGACAGCAATTACACACTTTGTTGCATGACCCAAAGGTCTTGTTACTTTCTGACAAACCCATGACATCCATCCTGAATTCAGTGGTTTCTCTTCTTCTTCTTACAGTTTTTTCAGTTGCTAACAAGCATTTTTCAAAACCACATTTGCAAAACTCTTCACACAGTCAGCATTACCAGCATGAATGTTGGCCAAACAGTAAATCTCACCTACAAAACTCACTTAGACCAACAGACACTGGCAACAATTATTCAGAAAACACACATTTCATTCACAACACACTGACCTAAAATACACTGACAACAGGTAGCGTTGAACATAAATCAGCGTCCACATAAATCAGTTTTTCATATAAAATACTGTAACACAATCTCACTTTATTGAAAGCATTTGTGACACGAATGAATCAGAAATTAATCAAAATTTCTTTCATGAATATAATACTTGAAAATTATAACCAAAAGGTTAAAAAAGAGGGAAAGAGGGCTGCACTGATAAAGGTACATTAATGAGGATAAATAAAATACATTCTGCACATTACTGTAACATGTGTAGTTGTTCATTATAGTAAATTACTGTGATGTTCTATTCTGCTCTCTCTTGCATTTGGCCACAAGTTCTCATCAACATCATCTTCCACCTTACGCAGATAAAAACTCCTCTATGGGGTATAAGAACAGGGAGTATGGAGGCAGGTATAATACTGACATCCTGGGATATGCCACAAACCACTCTGTGACTGCAGCAGAGTGGTGGAATGCCACATTATCCCACACAACAATGAAGGAAGGGGAGTTTGATGCCCTTTGGCTTCTCTCCTCTGCTGGCACAAGTGGAATATGTAGGTCATTTAGAAATAAAATGAGCCTCTCTGTATTGTAGGGGCCAATGAGTGGGTTTGTGTAACAGCAAACCTTCATTGGACATTGCTGCACACATCGTGATGTTAGCTCCCCTTTGGCCTGGGACCTCCACAGTCACTCTTTGTCCCATTACATTTCTTCCCCTGTGCTGTGTTTTTGCCAGGTTGAATCCAGCTTCATCCACAAAGATAAAAGTATGTGGAGTTCGTCTGGCTTCCATCTCCATCACCCTCTAAATTGCAGACAGTTTCACAGTAATTGACATTATGCATCAGTGTGTATGTATCCTGTTTGGTTACTGAACAGACATCTTACCTGGACATATTGATACTGGAGCTCTTTCACACATTTACTGTTTCTCTCAAAGGGTACAGTTTACAGTTGCTTCATCCTTATTTTATGTTTCTCTAGGACTCTGGCAATTGTTGTTGTGCTAACCATATTCATATTTTCAAAAGTGTCATTGTCTGCCAGCAATCTTACCCGAATTTCCCAGAGTTTTATTGCATTGTTGGCAAATACCATATCCACAATGGCAATTTCTTGCACATCAGAACAGATTCTGCCTGTCCCTCCTCTCGTGGGCAACCTTTGGATCCTACAGTAAATCTATTACTGTTTTTTTTTTTTTTTAATTGCAATTAAATTTTTTTTTTTAAATTTTGGCTATAAAATTGATAATATAAGATAATTACTGCATAAATGCTAGGAATTTGCCATGATTCTGTTTTTGAATGTGTTTTTAATCATTTTGAATCCTGTGTTAGCATTAGAAAAATGTGCTGAAAATACCGTATTTTGCATGTTGTGGAATACGAATGTGAAAAGAGTTCCTGAATTTTAAAAAGTGTGGTCACTGGATGCATTTTGTCTGAAAGCAATGAAAAATGGTTCACAGTTTGGTCTGCACTGACTTCTGTTTTGCTGACTGTGTGAAGAGTTTTGAAAATGTGGTTTCAGTATTGAACAAACTGAAAAAACTGTAAACCTATTTTTTTCATCCTTATGTGTGTGACTCATATCATAGCACAGGACATTCTATTAAAACTCATGCAGGATTAATGAGTTACATAACAAATACCTTTCGTGCTTACAAGAGAACAATGAGAAGGTGCATAACAATTTGTAGACTTCACTCCCCACCCAAACACCCACACACACACACACCCACACCCACACACACCCCTGATGCACCCTTTGAACATTTAATGACGAATTTCCTTGAACTGACAACTGCTCAAGGTTACGGTTACTCCTTAGAGATTGTTGACGCATTCTCAAAATATCATGAATGTAAGAACAAGGAAACTGTAACAGTGGATATAGATATACTGGATAGAGAAGTGAGTCCTAGATAAGGAATCCTCAGTATAATGTTATCTGCCAATGATACACACTTTGTAATAGTCATTACACACTTTCCAATACATACTTACAATATATACTCGTGTTAAATTTAGATCTGAAACAACATTTGCTCACCATCCCCATTCTGCTGGGATTAGTGGAAAAGTTCAAACACACAGGGCAGATAAAATTTTCCAAAATGTTGGCTCACACAGGCCTCAACAGGGTGCAGGTCCACCCACTAGTACTCATGTATATTACAGGTCAAAGTCCACTGGAAGTGATGTCTGGACTCCTCATGCAACTAACTGCCTCTATCCCATTAAGATCCCTGCAGTTAGAAGGATCCATCTAGCAAACTAAAAACCACTTAATTTATAATATAATATCAGAAGAACACAATGTTGAGTGTGTGTGTGTTCACTGGTTAAAAAAAAAAAAAAAAACTCTTCCTGCACCAATAAAGAGGGTCTAAATGAGGAGTAGAGCAGAAGAAAAACACCTACATCTTACCCATGCTCTCCATGATCCTTAAAATAATGTGGAGTATCCCGTTTTTTTCCCCTATCCTGGGGATCCTTAATTCCCTGATGATGTAGAGGAGCAGTTGTACTTTCTATCTCAGGCAGCATAAGAATTCAGGTTTATATTGCTTTATTATTTTATTAACATTTATACTTGTTGTGAGAAACTATTTTAAAAAGGAAGAAATATTGTGGCTTTTATAAACATATGTATCTCTTACACGACGTGAACTATATCTGTTTAAATGCATTATCCTCACATGAGAACAAGTGTGTGTGTGTGTGTAAAGAGACTTGCTTCATATTCTTAGTACATAGCAGCGATACAAGCAATAAAATCTTAGTTACAAATTCCTTTTTCTTGACAGATAAGTAAGAGAGAAAAACAACTATTATGGGATGTGAAAAGAAGACCATTGAAAAGCCCACTTTATATAATAATTAGGAGGATCTATGTTAACCAAGCTCTTTTACTCTTTTCTTTGCTCTCTGACGATGAATAAATCATGTATTCTTTTCATGCGAAACTCAAGAACCCTTTATAGCACTCTGTAGAGCTCGGAGATAAACTCGGATAAAGTGTGAGTGGCTGCTTGGGCTCATGAATAAGCACTTTGTTTAAGTGTTAATAGTGACTTCTTAAAGAGACAAATTTCTACCACTGTACATGTGAAATGATTATATACATTGTGTAAAAGCTTTCAAAGGCAAAGTAGTAATTGTAAGTGTTGTATTTCCCAGTAGGGGATGTCTCACCCAGGTACCACCAACTTCTGCCCATTATGTATCCTGTAGGAACAGCGGTAGTCGTTGGGGAGCTTGCAGCCGATTTGGGCTTCAATAGCATCCAGTTCTTCCTCTTTTGCGCCCTCTATTGACCGAAAATAAGACAAACATATTCGTTATTATTGTGTTTGTGTGTTTCTATTTGTTTTTATTGAGCTGAGATCACAACTGGTTTACAATTTCATCTTAACTATGATCATTTCCTAGAATTTGTGGACATCTGATGTAGTAAGTTGCTCTTATGCTTATAACAGTATAGACTTCAGTAAAGAAAAACAAAATCAAAGCGAGAGGATGCACCTTTAAGAGAGGCAATCATTCGTGGACATTTTTGGCCCAGATAGGACTTCAGATCATCCCAGGCTTTCTTCAGTGTGCTGTAGTAATCTATATAGCGACCGAGATCAGCGTAAAAGTCTTGGAACAATTCCCACCAGCTCTGCCCTCTCTGACCCTTATCAGCTCTAAAAAGGAGAAAAGAGCATCTTAGACATCAATAACCATAATGAGCTAAAATACACATTAACAGAGAGTAAAAACTAGAGTGAGTGAAGCTGCTTGTTGTAGAGTTGTTGGTGAACTTACTCAGAGAGAAGCCAGTGCTTCAGGCAAAGCCTCTTCCATAAAGGGTTGTGACCTGTCAGCTCATTCAGACGCCAACTTACAAGACTGCAACTGATCATGGAAAGAAAAAAACAAGGAGGTCTCACTATTTAACTTTTAATTATATGTTT
This sequence comes from Tachysurus fulvidraco, assembly GCF_022655615.1. Classification (NCBI taxonomy): domain Eukaryota; kingdom Metazoa; phylum Chordata; class Actinopteri; order Siluriformes; family Bagridae; genus Tachysurus; species Tachysurus fulvidraco. Next base: position 12,084,789 of record NC_062518.1, read on the forward strand.
TGTTAGGAACACTCAGAGTCCATGCAATATAATACAATGCAGTCATTTTAAACGAGATTGATTTAATCCTTTAAGTTTTAAATCAACAACTTTACCTATAAATCTATTAAAACTCTGTGATGGACAAAAACAGCACAGAAGTTGCAATTACACTCAAAATTGCATATAGTCAAATCTGACAAGAAGACATAGATCATGTCACTGGCTGGAGTGTGTGTAAATAAAAAAACGACATAAATGAAGCTCGGAACATTAATACTTACACAGGTAAAATATGTTAAATAATAGAAGTAACAACAATAAATCTTTTACATGTGGTATCGCTGTATTAAAATAGCAGTAAAGCAGATTAGATTGGTGAGTGAAGAATTCACCAATTTGTCCTTCAACTGAATAATGCGCACATTTAAAAAACAAGTTAACCTTATTTTTATTTCATTGGAACTCCAACGGTTAAACTAAAATTCGATTTGATTTATTTTTAGTAGCCTGTTATTACTTTTATTGATCGGTTTAATTGAGTTTCCTTATAGCCCTTCACCATATTCCCTCCAGCACTGCTTCATGTGGGATATGAACCTGTCTATATTTATAAATCAAATAACTAAATACGACTTATATATGTTATACAGACGACTAACTGAAACCGATCGTGTTGCTTTATTTACTGTAAAGATTTTGTAAAATGCAGGACATCTTAATTTGTAGAACTACGGATACAAACAAAGTTCTTTGACCTCGGACGGTTGTGTCCTACTGAAACTTTCCTTATGCCAGGTTTCTCTTTTGACGCCTGTATAAACTAAAACAACGGGGTGTGTCTTGTGCATCAAACGTGTAAATAAGAGACTAATGTGCAGCACTTTGAGTCCACAACAGCTGTTTAATGTGGTATGACAGTTCCATTAGCATCTCTTGTACATCTTTACGTCATCCAAATCTACACTAGAGTCTAATAAATAAATTAATACATAAATTATTATTAATAAAAATAATAGTAATAATAGGCAGCAAAAATGGTAGACAAAATAGGACACAAAATGTATGAAATTTACTGTGAGATTTACAGCTCTACACTACAGTACTATGAGATTAAGGTGTTGGGCTACTTATCAGAAGGTTAGGGGTTCGAATCCCAGGTCCACCAAGCTGCCACTGTTGGGCCCCTGATCAAGGCCCTTAACCCTCAAGTGCTCAGTTGTATAAATTGAGATAAAATTGTAAGTCACTCTGGATAAGTGCGTCTGCTAAATGGCAGAATTGTAAATGTACCATGTTGTGTGTAAATAAATATAATCCACATACTGTAGTATATTTTAATGGCTAACTGCATACCGTTGAGTCCGGGGCAAGATGGCGTGTTGAACAGTCGCTCGCGTCAGAGACGGAAGAGAAATGGTCCCAAATTCGATTATCTGCTGATGAAAACGCTCCGAACAATTAAAAAGTGTGATCAAACCGGCTAGACTGATAATTAAAGAAGGGGACAGTGCAAAAAAGCAAGTTGCAATGAGCACAAAGATGTTCGAACAGTCTACAGACCATGACTACAATATGGAGGCTAACACAATTAGTAAAAGAAAAGATTCGACTACGCCATTAACTCCGAGCAAGATTCCGGCTGGAAAAAAGAGCAAAACTACTGTAAAGGAAAACGAGGTATCTAACCTGACCATACTGGAAGCCATTCAGAGTTTAGAGAAGAACTTTAATGAGCAACTGACGCAATTGCGAGAGCAAGCTAAGCAGAGTAGCAGCATGATTGCTAGCCTCTCCAAAGCAGTGCAGTTCAATGCTGAAGAAGTCAAGGAATGCAAAGGGAAAGTCATCGAGTTAGAAAAGTGCAATGAACGTCTGTGCAAAGAAAATCAAGAGCTTAAAGAGAGAATCAGGGACCAGGAGAGATATCAGATGCGATGGTGTCTGAAACTGAAAGGTTTATCAGAAAAAAAGGACGAAAACATTAGAACAGACGTCATACGACTGTTCAAGGAGATCGCCCCTGACATGGAACAGCGACAGTTCGAAGAAGCGATTGATATTGTGCACAGAGTCGGACGAAAAGATGACAACAGGAATAGACATGTAGTTGTGTTATTTGTCCGAAGACTTGTCAAGGAGGAGTTATGGCGTCGCTGCAAGGATTCCCCGGTGTGCAGAGAGAAAGGTGTCCGCCTCGCCGAGATGCTACCACTAGGGGATAGAGAGGCAAGGAAAAAACTGTGGCCGCAGATTGAACAGGCTCGTCGGGAAGGAAAGCGTGCCTACTACCGCGGACCGCATGGATACATAGAGGGTCGTCGAATTGGTTGAACGAAAGAAAGGTTTGATCTACTGATATTAGAGGTCTGAAGGAGTGTGATAAGTGGACATGGGACTATTGTTGCATTTACAAATCAGCGTTAATAAGCTTTAAACCAAGTTCTTGATATTCTTCTTTTTTCTTTTTTTAGTTTCTTAGTTTGTGATATCTCCTGTTCAGTAATGTTCAAGTGTTCAGTCTCAGTTGCTTCATTAAACGTGAGGGGTCTAAAAGATTTAGTCAAAAGAAAAGCATTATTTTTATTTTGTAAAGGGCGAAAGTCACATTGTCTGTTACTACAAGAAACTCATTCTTCTGAAGTGGATGTTAAATTTTGGTCTAATCAATGGGGTGATCGAATACTGTTTAGTCATGGGACCAACAAGTCTGCTGGTGTTGCAGTTTGTTTTAATAGATTTCCAGGTGATATAGTTACATACAGGTCAGATAACCAAGGTCATTGGCTAATGGTGGTTCTAAAAATTGATGGGGTTTTTTTCTTACTAACTAATGTGTATGGTCATAGAACTGTTGCCCAGAATAAACAAATGCTTGAAGAAATTACAAGTACTTTATCAGAACTCAAAATAGTTTACCCTACAGACTTTGTTTTAATGGGAGGTGACTGGAATATGACACCTGACGAATGGGAAGATAGATGGCCGACTAAATTTGACACTTACCACTTAAACCATACAATGGGGGAATTTATGAATAAAAATCACCTAAGAGATATTTGGAGATTCCGAAATCCAGGTGTAAAACCATATTCCTGGTTCAAACCAAATAATACCTGTAAATCTAGGATTGACTACTGGCTGGTGGATTACATGCTTGGAGAACTTGCCTCAGATATCTTGATTGAAATGAAATTAAATCCAGTTGATAGAATAAAGAAAAATAAAGGATACTGGAAATTTAATGCTAATCTGTTAAAAAATGAAGAATATTGTACAAAGATAAAAGAAATAATAATTGAAATTGAAAATAATGAGTCTATGAATGGTTTCTGCTGTAAATGGGAATTTGTAAAATATAGGATTAGAGAAAGTTCCATAAAATTTAGTAAGGAGATTGCCCTTAGAAAAAGAAGAGAAGAAAGTAACTTGTTCCAAGAAATTAGTAAGTACTGTGACAAGGCAGAATTAAACAGTGAAGGTAAAAACAAACTATTGATATTGCAGTCCAAATTAGATGATATGTATTGCAAAAGAGCTCAAGGTGTGTTTGTGAGATCGCGAGCGAAGTGGATGGAGCAAGGAGAAAAGAACACCTCGTACTTCAGCAATTTGGAGAAGAGAAGACAGGAAAATAAAGCAATATCAAGCCTACTGATAAATGGATCAGAGTGTAAGGATATTAAGACCATTGAAAAGACAGTCTTTGCATTTTATAACAACCTCTACACTTCTGCATATTCCCAACAACATTCCTCAAATTTTCTGAATAAAATTGAAGACTTCATACCCAAGATTGATGGTTCATTGTTTCATCGATGTTTCATATCAACAACAAGGCAACTCCTATGATTAATTGGGTATGGAACGCAAGCGTAGGACTGATCACCCTATCGCTGGCCGCCTCTGGGGAGGGTGTATAGTGTGAAAGGCCGAAACACCCTAGGAACCAAAGGTACACTACTGATGATGCGTTCCTAAATTTCTTCAGGTTCTCTGTTCATGAACTCTTGGAAATGCTTGCACAAAGGATAGTAACATCTTATCCCGTGTTCCTTGAATCTGAATATCTGGACTTGTCCAGTGACTACTGAGAAAGATCAGCTGACAACAGGGGAAAGTCCTTGTGGCGGCACGGAGAGACGGCTGACAGGAGGGAACAGACCCCATTGGGACAGTCATGGGCTAGCATCCCATTTCTGTAGTTTCCCATGCTTTGCAGTATGTTGGAAACACCCGCTTTAGCTACAGAAAGGCAACATACGAGAATACCACTAGAGTCTGCGAGAGTGGGGGCGGAAGATGACTCATTGATTGACAACATGGTAACGACTGGACTGGAAACAACTATGAGTAATGAGAGTACAGCACAAGAGAACACCACAGCAATGGTCACAAGTTACGCTGCAACAGCGGGCCACAAACAGATGCAGGTATGTGTCTGTGGTTGGAGGAAAGTTACATCATATCATGGGCTGAGGATCCACCAGGGGAAGAAGGGGTGTTTGAGTATAGAGAGACAGAGGCCTCGCATTGATCGCTTTCTGCGAAAGCGATCAAATCAGTTGAATGAAGCACAGCAACTGGACGCAAACCATAGTTTGCAGTGCATCAGTACCACTGTCATGGAGGATGTAAACTCAAGCACCGAAGTAACAACTGAGGTGGAACTAACAACAGGAGAGGAACTCAGCCAGCCTCCCAGTCATGCAGTCGAGAGGAGACTACCAGGGCACAGACCGTATGTGAAGTGGCCTGGCGCCAGTGACAAGAAGTTGTGGGAAGCAGTGAATAATGATCTTACCTTGACCCTCGAGAAACTTCGAGGGACAGTGGAGAAGAAATTGGAGAGGATGGGGGACATCATTTATGAGTATGGGGCAGAACGCTTTGGAGTGCAAGAGGCAAAAGGCGGGAGAAAGGTTCCAACCCCACCAGTCTCCAGGAGGCAACAAGAACTCAAGCACCTCGTTCAAGAAAGGAGACAGCTTAAGAAACAGTGGAAGAAGGCCTCGGGAGAGGAAAAGGAGGGTATAGAGGCACTTCAGGTTTACATCAAAACCCGGTTGGCATCCCTCCGTAAAGCAGAGAACCTACGGAAACGAAGAAGGAAGAAAGAGCAAACTAGAACTATATAGTTCTATAAAGACCCCTTCAAGTTCCTCAAAAGACTCTTCACGAGGGAAAAAAGTGGCGCTCTAAAAACAACAAAGAAAGACCTAGAGGAGCACCTGAGAACAACAAACTTTGACCCAAAACGATATCAACATCTGGCCATTCCATCAGATATCCCACCCATAGAACCCCCGGAACATCATATTGAGACCAGCCCTCCGACATGGAAAGAGGTGGAAGACATAGTTCGACGGGCAAGAACAGCATCAGCCCCCGGGGCCAAATGGAGTCCCGTACAAAGTGTATAAGAACGCACCAGACGTCCTGAGGTTCCTCTGGAGGCTCATGAGAACAGCTTGGCAAAAGAAGATAATACCCAAAGTGTGGCGTAGGGCGGGCGGGGTCCTGATCCCTAAGGAGAAGGATGCAGTGAACATCAGCCAATTCCGGCCAATCTCTTTATTGAACGCTGAGGGTAAAATCTTCTTCAGGGTCATTGCCCAGAGGATGGCCGTGTTCCTGCAAAGGAATGCGTACGTCGATACATCCGTACAGAAGGCAGGAATATCAGGATTTTCTGGCTGCTTGGAACATTCCAGCATGATCTGGCACCAGATCCAAAAGGCCAAAATGGAGAAAAGGGATCTCCATGTAGTTTTCCTCGACCTCGCCAATGCATTTGGCTCTGTGCCCCATGAACTCCTGTGGTCTGCCTTCAAATTTTTCCACATACCGGACACCATCACAACCCTGGTGAAGGCGTACTTCCAGCATCTGCAGTTCTGCTTCACCACTTCAAAGTTCACCACCTCATGGCAGTGCCTGAACGTAGGTATAATGGCGGGATGTACCATTTCTCTGTTGGCATTTATAATGGCAATGGAGGTTATCATCAGATCCTCAAAATGGGTTGCTGGTGGACAGCGAGTCGACTCTGGTTTCCGCCTCCCTCCACTCAGAGCCTACATGGACGACATTACAACACTGACCACCACTGTTCCATGCACCAGGAGACTGCTCAGAAAACTCGAGGAGAACATCCGCTGGGCCCGTATGAAGATCAATCCATCCAAGTCACGCAGCATCTCGATTGTGAAGGGAGTACTCTCTGATCTGAAATTCTTCATCGGAGATGTCCAAATCCCAACAGTGTCTGAGAAGCCAGTAAAAAGCCTTGGAAGGTGGTATGATGCAAGCCTGAAGGATAAAGACCAGGTGCAACAGCTGCGCAAAGACATCAGTAGTAGCCTACAGTCCATCGACAATACCCAGCTACCTGGAAATCTAAAGGCCTGGTGTCTGCAATTTGGTCTCCTACCCCGGGTGTTGTGGCCCCTAGTAGTGTATGAGGTTCCAATCTCAATAGTGGAGAACATAGAAAGAGGAGTCACAGCCTACCTAAAGAAGTGGCTCGGAGTTCCACGATGCCTTACCACCATATGCCTCTATGGAGATGGTGTCCTCAAGCTGCCCCTCACCAGTCTAACAGAGGAATTCAAGTGTGCAAAAACCAGGCTCCAGATGACACTAAATGAATCTCGAGACCCAGTGGTGAGCAATAATGCACCGACCTTGGCAACCGGGCGCAAATGGAGGCCAGGAAAGGCAGTCCAGGAGGCAATAGCAGCCCTCAGACATGCTGACATTGTGGGGCATGTCCAGCAAGGAAGAGGAGGCCTTGGGCTAACTAGCCGTGCTGTCTGGAGTAAGGCCACTGCACCAGAGCGGCGGATGATGCTAGTGCAAGAAGTACGCCATCAGCAGGAGGCTGCAAGGTGGGCTAAGGCAGTCTCCCTTGGCAAACAGGGACAGTGGACTCGATGGGACAGTGTGGAAAAGAGGAAGATCAGCTGGAAGGAACTGTGGGCCATGGAAGCGGTTGAGCTTTTCCATCAGAGCAACATATGACGTCCTTCCAACACCAGATAATCTTCACCAATGGTATGGTGAAGATCCGGAATGTGCCCTCTGTTCCATGCCAGCTAACCTCAGGCACACTCTCACAGCGTGTAAAACAAGCCTCACCCAAGGACGCTACACTTGGCGTCACAACCAGGTCTTAAAAAACCTTGCGTCTGCCCTGGAGGACAAACGAGTTGCCACTAACTCCCTACCACCCCCAGCAGCACACCTCTTATGGACGACTTTTGTCCGCGAAGGAGCAAAATCACAGAAGAGCAGCTCTACACCATCAGAGCGAGACCAGCTGCGCTTGGCCCACGATTGGAAAATGCTATCTGACATTGGTCGGCAACTTGTGTTTCCGCCGGAGATCGCAACCACCACCCTAAGACCTGACATGGTGCTCTGGTCCTGTTTGCTAAAGAAGGTCTTCATTATTGAGCTCACAGTACCCTGGGAGGACTCGGTAGATGAGGCCTATGAGCGAAAACATCTGCGCTATGCCGATCTAGCTGCCGAAGCACGGCATCATGGCTGGAACACAGAAGTCCGACCAGTGGAGGTGGGCTGCAGAGGTTTTGTGGCAACATCTATGACCAGACTGTTTAGAGACCTGGGAATTAAGGGCCAGAGCCAGCGTTCGGCAATCAGAGCTGTATCGGAGGCGGCAGAAGGCAGCAGTCAATGGCTCTGGATGAAGAGGAAAGACCCCAGCTGGGCCCCGAAGTGAGAGGATCAGGAGGTATGCGGTCAAGAATGTTTGACTCAGGGAGGAGGACGCCCCTGCCATGCATAGTCCCGTGGGATGTTGGCTATCAACAACAAGGCAACTCCTATGATTAATTGGGTATGGAACGCAAGCGTAGGACTGATCACCCTATCGCTGGCCGCCTCTGGGGAGGGTGTATAGTGTAAAAGGCCGAAACACCCTAGGAACCAAAGGTACACTACTGATGATGCGTTCCTAAATTTCTTCAGGTTCTCTGTTCATGAACTCTTGGAAATGCCTGCACAAAGGATAGTAACATCTTATCCTGTGTTCCTTGAATCATCATTTAAAGAACTTTGTGAGTCAGAATTAAAAATTGAAGAATTGGATGACGTGAGCTTGAGATTATCGTTGAATAAATCCCCAGGTACGGATGGGCTCACAGCCGAATTTTATAGATTCTTTTGGAAAGATATCAGACAAATGTTATTTAAGGCAATTCAAGAATGCATAGCTAAGAACGAATTAATGACTACCATGAAACAGGGCTTAATAATACTTATTCCCAAACATGGCAAAGACAAAAGATTGCTAGATAATTTAAGACCCATTACGCTTTTGAATACGGATTATAAATTATTATCAGGAATGATTGCAGCTAGAATGAAAAAAGGCTTGCCCCAGATAATAAGTGAAACACAATCTGGCTTCCTGGCAGGAAGATCTATTCTTAATAACATACGATTGGTTTTAGATTTAATCGATTATAGTCATACGTTTGTAGATCAGGGTTTCATTGTTTTTTTAGATTTCTACAAAGCTTTCGATTCGGTAGAACATCCCTTTATCGTAGAAACTTTAAATCTTTTTGGTTTTGGACAGAAATTTACAAATTTAATTAGTCTGCTTTACAAGGATATGAACAGCTGTGTATCTCTGGAACATGGCACATGTTCACGGTTCGGAGTTAAGAGGGGCATTAGACAGGGCTGCAACAGCTCGCCTTTATTATTCATATTGGTTGCTGAACTACTGTCTATCATGATTAAAATTAATAAATCTGTTGGCTTAAACATCATGGGAAAACACATTGTCATAAGTCAGTTTGCAGACGATACGACTATTTCTAAAAGATGAAAGGCAGATCTCCACAGCGTTGGAGTCAATCAGTCAGTTCTCAAAAGCATCAGGTGTTACATTGAACATTAAAAAATGTGAAATTCTTGCTTTACACGATCATCCAGCTCACACAATTGAGAATATACAGGTTAAAACAGAAGTCAGATATTTGGGCATCACGGTCACCAGACACAAGGAAGTAAGGGAAAAAGAAAACATTCTTAGAAATATTGATAAATGTAAAGTAATATTGAATTCCTGGCTACAAAGGGATATAACAATTTTCGGTAGGGTTTTATTATCCAAGATGGAGAGTATATCCAGAGCTATTTACCCTGCCTTCTCTTTAGAAATATCTGATAATATGTCCAATTTATTAAACAAGATAAATTTCCAATTTTTTTGGAAGGATAAATGCCATTACATTAGAAAAGCTGACATGATTAAGAGTATTGAAGAGGGTGGCATGAATGTCATAGATTTTTCTATGATGAATGGTGTACTTAAATTGAAATGGTTGAAGTCCTTTATTTGTCACAAAGATGCTTTTTGGTTTTCTATCCCAAATGCTATTTTTCAAAAGATGGGTGGAATTGATCTTCTTTTGCGTCGTGACTATGATGTATACAAATTACCTGTAAGATTATCTGATTTTCACCAACAAGTTCTTCTGTACTGGAAACTAATGTTTAAACAACTTTACACCACACAATACACCTTTGTGGAACAACAGATATATTCTGAGTAATAGGAAATCATTGTTTTTCGGTACTTGGATGGAAAAAGGTATATGGGCAGTAAGTCTTTTGATGGATAATTCTGGTAATTTGCTATGTTACAGTGAGTTTTGTGATAAATTTAGTTTCAAATACCCAATTAGAGAATACAATAAAGTAATAAAGGCCATCCCAGCTTCCCTGATAACAATGATTCAGCAGTTTGTAATATATTCTAACACTCAATCAGAAATGAGATCGCTTTGCATTGAAGGTATTAATTTAAATAGCAGACAGTTTACAAATATGTTTATTAGAAATATCTTATCTAAGCAGTATTACCCTAATCAACTGAAAAGAAAATATGTTCTACAAGACTTTAGTGTGGAAAAAGCGAAAAAAATAAGGAAACGATATTTATCATACCCAATTCTCCCCAAGGCTAAAGAAGTGACCTTCAAAATCTTAAATGACATTTATCCATCCAACTCCTTTTTACATGAGAGATTTAATTGGGAAAACATTTCATGTGGATTTTGTGAGAAAGACATTGATACGGTAGAGCATATCTTCTTTCAGTGTGAATTGGTAAATGAATTTTGGTTTTCATTTCAAAATTGGGTACAAGCTAAAGGTATATTGATACATCCTCTGAATATGACCTCAATTAAAGTTGGAGTGTTTATAAATGATAAAAATATAGAGTTTTTGTTATATAACCTGATTATGGTAGGAAAACACTTTATCCACAGATGCAAGTATTTAAGGGTCAAACCCCATTTCACAGGATGGAAGGGTGATTTGAAATTGTTTGCAAAATCCCTTCAATGGATGATGGACAGAAATGCCCTGAAACTTCTTGCGGCTTTAGACTCGTATATGTTGTTAGATTGAGACTTGTTATTAGATTTAGATTAAGATTTGTTGTTCCCCTTTTTATTTATTTATTTATTTATTTTTTATTTTATTTTAATTGAATATATTTATTTTCCCTTTGTTTGTTCTGACTTTCTTTGAGTGCTATATCAACACGAAACTCTGAATTATGATTGTTAAATATGCCTTAAATGTTTGTAGTTGAATAAAATCTATAATAAAAATAATAATAAAAAAAAAATTTAATGGCTAACTAGCTAACAACACAATAAGTGTGGGGCATGCCCCAACACAATAAGTGTGGGGCATAAAGCAGCTACTAAATCAGTATAAGTGAGAGAAAATATCTAGAAAAGAAATAAAATTAACACTCTGGAGCCCCGAACATGAACTGTTCCAGCTCCTCGTTTGTGAGTCGGTTTGTTTACATGTGAAAACGGTGGTTTGTTGGTTGGTTAAGAAGCCGAACAGTAAACAGCTAGTTTAGCTTGTGAGTTTTAGCTGAACGTGTTGCTGCTAACATACACAGTGCTGGCGTTAATACATCTATATATACGCATCGAGACCCAACAATTACACTTTGTCTTGCTAAAACCTGACCCTTGTGTTGAGAGATATAAATAAGACGCTAAGCTGCTACTTCTGCAGCAGGAAAGACAGCTAGCCGAAAACTTTCCACGTACTTTAAGGAACTTGGAATAGAACCATGACTGAATGCACAAACTTGGAAAGGCGATAATCGCTCACCTGACTAAATCTCTGAAGTCAAGAAACGACAGAATCAAAAGCAAAGGTTCGGACGGTAAACTGTCCAAACTGAGAGCAGTGGCTGCCGCCATCTTGGTACGTGCTGACGAAGCCCCGCCCCCATGACGTAAACACACGCCTGTGCTTGTCCATCTCTAAACCTCCCTTCGTTCGTGTTTGTAAACACACGTGACGTCACCATAGCCTAATGCCAATGTAATAGTTATCTTAAACAGGGCTGTACGTGCTATGAAAAAACTGTCCTGTGCGATGAATAAATAACCACATTATCTGTGTGATTGTGTGTGTGTGTGCGTGTGCGTGCGTGCGTGCGTGCGTGCGTGTGTGTGCGTGTGTGTGCGTGCGTGTGTGTGTGTGTGTGTGCGTGTGCGTGCGTGCGATTGTGTGTGTGTGTGCGTGTGTGTGCTTGATGGCGCACTGCTATTATACTTGGTAGTTGTAGTTTCGATGCTGAACAACAGCTCTTGTTTGGTAGCTGGTGAAAGGAGGCTAATAAAAAGCAGACAACCTTTTTTAAAAAGGATAACATAAACTAGATTTGTAAAGTTTGTCGCGACAAACTTTGTTGTTGGCTTTGACGGTGCAAGTATTCGCAAAGGCCGGTGCTTTTTGGAGGCTAGTGGACATAAGGGTCAGTGTTACTTTTGGAGGCGACAGAAAAATTGTGAAATTATTAATGTTGAATGTATTGCATGTGTGAGAGCTTAGAGGACTTGTCGGAATTCCCCATTCAAGTCTATGGGATGTTTGATCGACGACTACCGGAAAACCGAAAATTCCGTCGGAACTCCGGAATAAAAATTATGTCCGGAGTAAGGTCCTAAAGAACCTGTCCGATCGCTTAGAAAAATCGAACAAACTTCTGACCAGGGTCTACGACATCTCCGAATTTGGTGCATGTGGCTCGAAAGTCCTAGGAGGAGTTACTCTTGATACATTTTTGGCTAATAATAATAAGCTTATAACGGAAATCAGAATGTTGGCTTCTACAAAGCCAACATAAAAATACAAAAGAGTGGCCAGCAGACATGCTAGATCTGTGACACACATGCGCACGCGCACGCGCGCGCGCACGCACACACACACACACACACACACACACACACACACACACACACAATCACACTATACACTAAACTAAAAAGATGCTGTTGACAGTATGTCATATAGAGGTGTCATGGTTACTATTTTGCAAATTGAGTGTTTTATTTCAAGTTTTTTATTTAGTGATGTCTGCCCACATATCTGTTCTACTTTGATGTGTACTGTTGATGTGTAAGAGGTGTATTGTTTCTGCACTCCACAGCCAGTTTCTCTGCACCCTTGTGCTGTCTGGCACCTTAAAACAGTCTACTGGCAGGACACATCCAAAGGGGCTGAGAGGAAGACCTGAGGCTAGGATGGAGACAGCATTGGGTGCATCTGCCCCCAAAACATGAGAGATGATCGAGTTGGCAAGGTTGCCCCTTGAAAGCATCAGGGAAGGTTGGCAAGGTTTTGGCTTGGACCCGCCTCAGTTGGCTGTCCTTAGAGGCCTGATGCCCAAGGGCTCAGTCCTTTAAAGCTCGCCTGGTGGAGATAGATAACCCCTGATCCGCTGTTCTCAGGTGAGACTGTGCCAGAGGGTGCTAGCCAGCTCCACATTTCTGTGAGAGGAGCATGGGCTACCACACTGGCTTTTTGCTCCTGCCTATGAGAGATAGGCTTGGGCTGGGGCTGTCTAGTGGACAGCCCAGGTTCATGGAATTGCCAAGGGATTAGCTCTCTGAATGCTGATGACTTCTGTTTAGCTTCCTGGTACCTGTCGATGACCAAACAGGCCATGAGAAGATATTGGGTCATCCAGGAGAAAGGCTTTATCGTTAGCCTTGATCCCTGTCGCATTAAGCCATAGGTGCCTCAATGACAAACATAGCAGCCATAGAATGACATAGGCCATAAACTTGGTGTCATGGAGGGTAAAGTCTTCTCAGCTGGAGAAAGAGAGCTCAGCTACTACCACAGGGTTTAATCCCTCACCGATATTCAGCTCCCCCAGCAGGTTGGCTTTGTAGGCCTGCAAGCTCTACCCTGGCCTGCCACCATGTAGGCTCATATATGTGTGTGAATGACGTAGTCAAGAGACATTTTTGTGTACAAATGTCTGGTCAGCAGTTTCTGGGAGAAAAAAAATAAACAGCCCACTTTGCATCAATTATTATCTTCTTCTTCTTTCGGCTTTTCCCTTCAGGGCTCGCCACAGCGAATCATCTCTCTCCACCTATCCCTATCTTCTGCATCTCAACACTTGCACCCACTAGCTTCATATCTTCATTAATTACATCCATATACCTCCTTATCATGCCCCTATCAAAGTCACTGAGGTAATATTTTTATCCCTGGTGTTTAATGTAAAAGTTCACCCCACAATATAATATGAATAACATTTTATCCTGCATGTATCACAGGTGCTATCTTGTTTATTACAGATTTTATGGTTTACTTTTCTTAATATACATTTTTTATTCAACTATGCTACAGTATGAGAGGCCTTTGCTTGTCCTTTGTTTTCTGTCCCCAGGGGGCAGCAGAGAACAGAGTTTGTGGACTGTGGACACTGATTTTTATGACAAGTTGCTATATATGTACCTGTTTTTTATCACTGGCTTATCAAAGCTTCTGTAGCTGAATGTTAGTAGCTGCAGATGTGTTCAATTAATCTGTAAGAAAGCCAGCCATAAAGCAAATGAAGTCCAATCAATTTTATTAATGGTTGTTCTGTGTTAGATATAGTATTGAAAGAGTTGCAATTAAATTCATATTGGTTTCAGGATTCCTACCTTATTTGTGCACATTACAACTGATTTGTGGTTCATATTGTGTTCTTGTGACTTCACAAGAGTGACTTCAGCATAAGTAGGTCAATAATTACTACTGAGGACCTGTGTCATATTTAGTGTTGCTATCTGATCCGAAATGACATATTCAGTGCTTCTGCCTTGCAGTGTCATATTTAGCATTATTGTCTTTTCTGTCTAATATTATTTTGAGAAGACATATTTAGTGCTGCCGTCTGTTCTAAGATCCAAGATTTATACTAAATGCTCGTATCAGGTAACATAAAGGGGATTGGCATCAGCTCCATGCAGTCTCTCCATTGGTGTCCCATAAAGCTCAGTACCTGGTTCTCTTTTTAATTTCTTTCTACTCACTCTCTTGGTGAAGTTATATCCTGGTTCTATTACACTGCTATACTGATAATACTCAACTTATCTTCTCTGTCACTCCCTCTGATAACACAGCTTCTCCTCAGATCTCAGGGTTTGGCTGACATATCAGGATGGATGGCAACTCATCAGATGAAACTCAATCCCAGGGAAACTGAACTGCCGTTCATCCCAGCTGATTCAGAATCTTGCAATCTCCCTGATCTGCCCTTCAGCCACTGTTCTCAACCTTGGGATAATAATGGATTGAGTCCTTTTCCTAACACATTGTTATTTGGACATGTTCATGTTGGTTTCATTAAAACATCAGAAGGACTTGTAAAGAGCACACTGTTGGAAGGTCTGAATTACAATCAGATCTCTGCAAATGATCCAAAATGCAGCTGTGTGACTTGTTACATACTAAGATCTCCAACAACACCCCACTGCTGTGCTCATTAGATTCAAAACAGTGATGCTTCCCCACAAAGCCAAAAATGGAGCAGCCCTCATCCCTCAAGCTCTTATCACAACTTGAAATGCACCAAGCTCCCTCAAATCTTCTAGCACTGCTTGACTGGTCCCACTATCTCTCAGTGTACAAGGTAGGTATATACATCATGTCCCTTTCTCTGTTCTGCTAGATTATGGCATCCTTAGTTTGTGACCAAATGAACCAGTATTGGTGTATTTATTGCTAGAGACTCCAAAGCACTTTTGTACGTCAATCTAGATAAGTTTGTGTGCCAAATGCCGTATGTAAATATGAGCTCAAGGGAGTGGGGCAAGGGGTTGTTTCCAAGGCAACATGGTGTGTCTGTAGAACCAAAAATAGCATTTAGTAATACAGTTTTCATTATTTTAAAGATCTGATAAGGAAACCTAAAAATCTATGGCCATACATGATTAACAGAACCTTATTACATTTTACAGAAACAACCTATTATATAACAGTTTTAACCTTGCATAGATTATATGACTGATTTTGTCAATGAACAGAAATATTTCCAAGGTTTCCCTTCCTTCAATAAAAAGGATACGAAGAGATGGGACTCCGTGAAGGAGATTTCACAGAGCTATGACGTCAATGTGCAGGCACACATGGATGAGCAATTACGCATACATACAGGCACACACACACACACACACACACACACACACACACACACACACACACACACAAGCATAGTCATATATCGAGGACGTGGGAGTGTCAGTGACAGACTCATCTTTATTAAGTATGGCTCGTCAGTACTCAAAGCCCTCCCTCATTCCCACCTCCCCCAGTTCTCTCTTTTCCTCTCTCTGGTCTCGCTCTCTGCTACCATCTGCTTGGCTGAGCTCACATCTTACAGCAGACGGTGCATCGCACACACATACAGGCACACGTGGTCCTCCATCGTCCCCTCTGTCCTTGCGTCTCTCTTCTCTCCTCTAACATTAATCATCTTTTCTCTTGCTACTCTTTCTCTTTCTTGTGCATTATGAAAGCGCAGGATTAAAAAGGAGACATTCTCCCTTCATCTGTCTCATTTATTGGTTCATTTTTGGTAGATCAGGACTGAAGGATGTTCGTTTCAGTGGCAGCAGTTCTTGGAGCGACCCTGGGAACTGTGTCTGGAGCGCTCACACTCTGTGGCCTGTCACTGCTCTGCAAGAACTGCAAGAAGAACAAATTTGACAGGGATGACAGCGCAGACTCTGAGAGAGCAAAAGCCAGCATCTTACACACACTCACACAGGTAAGGAGTATAAATATACAGTTTCGAAGGAAATGCTTATACAAACGGACGTATGGAAACATTGTCTCAGCAAATTAGGTTTTTAGCTAGATAACCTGTTCGGTGACTGATAGGACAGACTGAGCTATCTCCAAACATCCATCCATTGTATAACAAGCTGTATAACAAATCAGTCCCTTTCAAAACTTCTTTGAACTCAAACTCTTGGAGATGCTCAGACAAATCAATGCTTTCTGAGAAATTGTCTTCCGATCAATTGCACTTCTAATAACCCTCGATGTCTCCCTGATCTATGTAGCACACTCCAAATAGTTGAAAGAGGACATCACTGAGACTAGGATTATTTTCAGACCAGCTAATTGATTCTTAATTAAATGTTTGCAGTGTTGAATTGCCTGTGACTCGATAGTAATTAGATCTATTAAAAGCATGCATTGGCTTCTTTATAGACTGCTGCTTGCTATTTATAGATTTCTGACTGTTGGGCTTCACAGACGGCGTTGGCTGTTTGCTGTAATGGAGGCTGTAAATAGAAGAAGCTGTAAGGGTTTCAGACAGTACTGAATAAAATTAGGTCCAAGGAACACTGGAGATGATTTGTCATTACCTTGAGGCTTATTCTGCTTTTTCTCTATCTCTGTCAGTTAGTTAAAGAATACCTAAAGGGCTTCTACTGTAATTGGGAAACACCCTGTTGTAGGATTCATTGGTGCACAATGAAGATATATATCTGTATATCTGGTAATCTACATAAATTTGTTCTTAGCAGATTTGGAGAGTTCTACTTGAAACATTTTCTTAACAGGGAACTCTTTGTTCAGGGATTCTACACAGAACCCATCAAAATTAAATATCCTCCAAATATAAAGCCAGCACCGAATATCAGCACTAAATGTTGAGGTACATGTAAAGAGATCTTTGTCCATCCCTTTATGTTTAGAATTCAAAACTGTTCCTGCAACAAATTTTCTGTTGATTTCGTTTTATTATGATTATTTATTATGAATCATTATTTAGCTGAACAATCCTTGGTGAATTTCAGGTGCTGCATTTTGTGTCTTTCTTGCAGATATAAATGTGTGATAAATAAATATTTCATAATATCTATAAATAAATATCATACATCATATATCAGTATATTATATATCATTGTATGCTTATTTCCTAAAAATCTTTGTTGCTCATTTTCTATAAAGATGTCAGTAAATATGGAGTTAACCGTGTTTCTTTGTACATCACAATTTATAAACCCTGGCCAATTTTGGTGGATCATACTTTTCAAAACACAAAAAAACCTCATGCACAGGAGTTGCTGTGAATAAGTGTTGTGTATTTTTTTCAGATTATTAGTTTGTCCTTCCAAGAGACTATCTATTGAAAATAATTCGTTCCCTAAGCTGTTTGTGTGTGTGGTGTGTATGTGTTTGTGTGTGTTTGTGGTGTGTGTGTATATATGTGGTGTGTGTGTACAGTATGTGGTGTGTGTGTGTGTGTGTGTGTGTGTGTGTATAAATCATATGAGTCTATAATTAAACCACTTTGCCTGACTTTACCTTGAATTAGTCAACTGGTGCTATAACAATTAGTCAATTCGTGTTACATCCCCTACCTCTCACCACACCACTTCTGTAAGAAATCATCCTTAATCCTCCTCCACGCATACATTGTTGCTCGGTACTTACTCATACCTTATAAATCTGCGTTCATATACAATCATCACACACCTTGCCACCTACGTTCACACACGCATCACTAATTTGATCTAGGTGCTATTTCTGAGTCTGTATTAGCGCTGGCACTGTCAATGTATAGTCACGACTCATCCCCACATATGCACAGTGTGCGCATGCTTCCTGTCATAAACATTCACATATAAACTTAATGATTTCACCCCCTTTGTAAAGTGGACATAATGGTATGTAGTCATGAATATTCATTTCCTTCCGACAGTCACAAATGTTCTTTGGGACGGATGTTGAATATGAATATGGATTCGCAGGGAAATGAAGAGGGAGGAAGAAAAGAGAATTCAAAAGTAGGGTGTACATAATTCACTGGTCTGTCTCTGTTTTTAATGAAGAGATATCATCGAATCAGAAACAAGGAACAGTATTGACATTTTTTTGAATGGCTTCATCTATCACAATAAACAGGTCTTTGGTTTGTCAGTGTCTTATGACAGATGGCTTTCCCTACAGAACAGATTCTTCGTAGAAAGAAAACCTCTAAGAAATCCAGATCCAGTAGCCATCCTAAAACCTGCTGCTGGAAAAAAGCATGAATGAATCTTTAATGATTTTTTATTTAAGGACCAACTGGAAAAAGTTTACTTATTTCATTATGAGATAAAAAAAATAGATATAGAATCACAAACCAATTTGCTTTAAAGAGCTTCTGGCATTTATAGAATAAAGTGCATTAAAATATTAACTGAACTATTGGTATCTCAAAATGTTCTGGTAAATGAGGCAAAATGACAAAATACTGTAGATCAATTGGATAGCCCTGAGATTTTCAGAAAGATATTGGAAATGTCGGTCATGATAACAAACAGAGATTTGAATATATTATAATAATATTATACATGGAAAATATCCTGAAATAAAAAAATAAAGAGTGAGAATCTGGTTTGTCTTCATTTCATCTCAGCGTCATGGAGTTGAACGATAAGAAGAAAGTGAGCGTCATTTGCATTTGATATTGGAGGTGGATGAGGATTGGGCGTGCATTAAGAAAAAAGTGAATTCATTCATGTGTGTACTGCTTCATTATGACATTACATTTAACAAACTATTTATTAACCTGGATAAAGGAAAGGATTTTGCCCCTTTTCAATGCTTTGTGTAGTATTTGGTTTTTAAGTGTTGAACTGTATCTATTCTATTCGTAAAATGGAGTTTCCTATTGCACTAAATATTACTATACTAAATACTAAAACTTGTTAATGGTTTGTTTGAAATGCTGGAATTATGAAATCACAAAAACTTCATTTTTTTTTACCTAAAATACCTAGATAAAATATCTTTTTTTTTTTGTCTTTGCTTGCTTTTCTTTTTTAATTTGGTTATAATTCAGTTCAGTGTGCAGAAATCTACAGAGCCTATTCAGCCCCAGACTCTGCTCAAGTTCCCCAAGATCTACAAGCCTAAACCATCTGTCACATCTCCTGAGGTAAAGAACTACAGTGAAAATGCTGTGACCTCTGAGAAAGTTCTCACTAAGCCTGACAGCTGTGATCATAGACTGGAGGAAGATAAGGAGGTCACTGCTCTCACACGGCAAGGTAAAATCTTCCCTCAAGATAAGTGAATATCATCTTCTTCTTTTTTTGGAAATCATCATATACCATAGCATAAAGCTAACAAAACTTTAATAAGCTAACTATTCGAGGTAAATGATAGAGAAGGAAATTCACTCTATCCACTCAGACTGTGTTATAATAATGACTAAATTTAGCTAACTATTAACATAAAAAAAACATTTTTTCAGCCTTATCTTTGTTTACTGCATTTCTCCAGGCAATTTCCACACACATGAATTTCCCAGTATTAAGTAAATAACCTTTACTTAAAATGCATTAAAAATAGAAGCATAAGGGTAGATGTTGAATTTCAACAATATGTGTTTGAAAATTATGAGACACAAGACAGGGACAGACCCTGAATGGGACACATTCACGCAGAGGGGCAATATATACTGTAGCATCCATACAACCTCATGGCATGTGTTTTGGGAGTTAGGAGGGAAAGAAGACCAACAAACTCATAGGAAGAAAATAAACACCTCAGAGACACGACACAAACATCACACATCCATGAAGTGGAAAGTGGTAACTCTGTGGTTAAGGTGATTACTGATCAGAAGGTAGTGAGATCAAATCCCAGGGTCACCAACCTGCCACTCCTGGGCCCTGGAACAAGGCCCTTAACCCTCAATTGTTCAGCCATATAAATGAGATAGATGTAAGTTGCTCTGGATAAGGACGTCTGCAAATGCGGTCAATGAAACGGAGAACATAAACACTGCTTAGACATTCCACAGAAACACAATGTAGACATGGGGAGAACATACACACCACAGTAACGTCACACAGACTCATTACTGTGCTACCTATAATTTACAAATGAATAATTTATGAAAGCATTCTACAAAAATGTACATGTTATATTTATTAACAGACGCAACAAGAAAAAGAAAAAGGATTTTCTCCCCGTTAAAGATAAAGCAGTCAGTCATACATCACATATTAAATAGTCTACTGGTACATAGAGAAAAACCATAACATCCTTATCTTTAGCTTATCACTATAGTTTTGTGCAGGTTAAGGTGTTGGATTACAAATTAGAAGGTTGTGAGTTCGAATTCCCACATCTACCAAGCTGCCACTGCTGGGCCCCTGAGCAAGGCCCTTAACCCTCAATTGCTCAGTTGTTTAAAATTAGATTATAAAATTGTAAGTCACTCTGGATAAGTGTGTCTGCTACAGTAAATGCTGTAAATGTAAATGAAATGTAGATAACACTTAACCAACGATCCAATAATCTGATTTCTGTGAAACAACTCATAAATGCTGTAATATGGATTTCTCTCAGATTCCACAGATGAGACACCTTGTGCTGTCAATCAATCCAATGCAATTCCAAGCAGCAGCTCTGTGCTGCATCCTAAACTGCATTTCTCCCTTCGCCTGCACACAGAGAGCAGAGAGCTACACATCACCATCATAGAAGGTAACACACATCACATTACACGGTGCACCTTCCCGAACATCTTCAATAAGTGTAAAACAAATAAATTAATTTAATGCTGTAAGACTTTTCTAAGATTAGTCATGACACTGTAGAATATTGTGACTTGAATGTGTTTAGCAGTGGTGAGCAAGACAGGGGGAAAGGGGAGGGGTATGAGCCCCTTTCTGTCCGAACAATTCATATCTCTGCAAAAAGATTGACACAGAGATACTAAGGACAAAACGCCTCAATAACAAATAAATTCAATGCTGAACACAGGCACCACAAAACAGATGAAAGGTGTTGTTAATATGACAAAAAGTATTGCTAATCTAATGTTTATTCCAGTGTATAAAATATTATCATAGGTCCAATAATAAAAAAGCCTATATACTTAAGGTGCCGGGTATTTGTCTAAGGTGACGGTTTTATAAGAATATTTGAGAATCCCTATTAATCACTGATGAGCTCTTGGTTAAAACACTGACTAACATCTTACATCACAGCAGCTACACCAATAGTCCATTCATTGTCATCAATAATGTGTGTTTTATTCATTTTAAGAGGTTTAACAGAAACTGCAGGTAATCGGTCTGTGGTGCTGTATCTTTATACAATAAACACAAGACAAATAAATGCTATAATTTTTTCAAGTTGACATTTAGTCACAGCATTCTTGTCGTGACCCTTTGAGAGATTTAGATAATTGTTTACATTGTCTCTCTATAGCTGCTCACCGTTTATTATTATTAATGTTCAGGATAAAATGCCATCATTCTTGGAAAAGTCAGAATTCAAAATCCACCGTAAGTTTCAAAACATTTTGTGCTAATAAGACTGGGAAAGAGGGACAAATAATGTTTATAAAGGGCCTCTAGTGTATAAATAAGTAACTGCTCCAGGCATCAATAAAAGCAAAAACCAGTAACAGTAATGAAGCTTTTCTCTTTTATTAGCTCATCATTCTGTGTGCTGGATCAAAGCACCAGACTTTCTCTATTTGCGTTTGATTTGTATCACTGTACAGTGTAAAACATTTCAGAAATACACGCCTGTAAAAATCTGTTTACTTCCCTCCCATATTGTATTTCTACACAAACCTGATCACATTGTTGAGCAGCGCTGAACGGAAAAGGTTTTGCTATGCAGACACTGTTGAAAAGGTCACAGAGATCCACAAACAGTCTTAAATCATCTCCAGACTAAAGGTTAAGACTTAATCATGAAATGACTGGAGCGTGCTCATTAAATCTTTTTTATTAGAGAACACTGAGAATGAAGATCTATTAGTAGCTTAATTAGAGCGGTATTAAAATTGACACACGGGCAGACGTATACGAGTCATATGAGGGTCAGAGAATTGATTAATGAGTGATTCATCCATGCTGTGGGAAAACTTAAGACGTAAATGAGCTCTTTAACGCTGATATGATCCACCGTTTCAAAAGCTTTTAATTGTTTCTGCTTTTTTTTCCAGATAGGAATGTTTTAAAATGATTTCAGATAGGTTTAAAGGGACACAGAGGTTTGGACATTACACAAAATTAGATCTTAATCACTCATATAGTTCTATACTATTAAAGGATTCTTGATGCTGTTGCATAATGGTTGGTGAGGAGGGATTTACCTGTAAAAGTGTTTTTAATTAGATTACGTTATTGAGAGTTTCAAAAATGCCTGAAATTATAAGGTTGCAGTCATTAATATACACCTTGAGGTGTTAAGAACCATTAATAGTGCATGCATGAGCTCATTGAATTAACACTGTATCTTTCTTCTGTCCTCTGTTCTTCTTCTTCATCATCTTCTTCCTCTTCTTCTTCTTCTTCTTCTTCTTCTTCTTCTTCTTCTTCTTCTTCTCTGCTTGTCTTCTCTGCAGCTGAGCAAGTAAGCATGGAGACTGGCAGTGAGGGATATGTGTCAGGGTGTGTGAGTGTGTTTGGAGAACAGAGGCTTGCCCAGACAGCAGTACGTAAGCTAGCATCAAGAGTGCAATGGGGCGAGGCTATGGTGTTCTCCTTGCCCAGTAGCTGTAGTACAGAAAGCACAGAGAGCATGGAGGGAGAGGTGGCACTGACCTTAAACATCTGTGACCGGTTCTCTCGAAATACCACTCTGGGTACTGTGAGGTTCAAACTGGCGGATGTGGGTATGATGTCAGATGCCGACTGCTGGGTCAACCTGCAGCCACCCAAACAGGTGAGATATATTACTTTAAACAGAATTTGTGTTTTTATTCAAATGAAAGTGAAACAATATCCAAATGTAAAGCAGTTAAACAATGAGCCAATCACTTGGCAGCAACTCAGTGTAAAAATGTATGCATATACAGGTCAGAAACCTCAGCTAATATTTACACCAAACATCAGTACGGGGAAAATATCTGACCTCCGTGACCTGCGGCTTAATCCTGTATGGTAAGAAGCTCCTACTGAGCCTCTCAGATTTAGACATCAGAGTTTACACAGAATGGTGTGAAAAAGTAAAATAACATGGTGAGCAGAAGAACATCTGAGAATTGACAAAACATTGACTCTTATGGTGGATGAGCTATAATGCCAAAGAACCACTGCAGGTTCCACTCCTGTCAGACAAGATCAAGAATCTGAGTTAATCATAAGCTCATTGGAAACTATGGGAAAAGACCAACTGTCCAGTCTGGTTGAGCCCGATCCCATGATCACCTCCTGTGTGTGTGTGTGTGTGTGTGTGTGTGTGTGTGTGTGTGTGTGTGTGTGTGTGTGTGTGTGTGTGTGTGTGTGTGACCTTTACAGAATTTCGCAAAAGAGCATGAGTCTCTGAGGGATGAATATGTCAGCTTGTGTGTCATGCAGAGATTCTTGGTCTGAATCTCAATAACACTGCACAACACCGCACCATTCTTTCTGATTTTGATGGAGTCGCATGAAGGTCACTATCATGTCAGTGCAAATCAGTTAAGGTTGAAAATATGTAACACCTCTGAAACATCATGTTTTACAAGAATATAGTGCATCTTAACATGAGTATAGAGCATCTTAACATGAGTATAGTGCATCTTAACATGAGTAGCATGTACATTTACATTTACATTTACAGCATTTGGCAGACGCCCTTATCCAGAGCGACGTACATAAGTGCTTAAATCTCTAACACTGAATACATTAATGCTGGTTCACTAGGTTACATACTTAAGATACCATGAGTTTAAAACATTTGTTCAAAGTTACAATGAAAAAAGGGTTTTTTTTTTGTTTGTTTGTTTTTTAAATGCAAAGGATAAGGAAAGAAGTGCTAGTTGAAGTGCTTCCTGAATAAGTAGGTCTTCAACCGCCGCTTGAAAATAGCCAGTGACTCAGCTGTCCGGACCTCTATGGGAAGTTCATTCCACCACCTTGGTGCCAGTACAGAGAAGAGTCTTGTAGTATACTTGCCTCTTACCCTGAGAGATGGTGGAACCAGTCGAGCAGTGCTGGTAGATCGGAGGTTGCGGGGTGCAGTGCAAGGAATGATGAGGGCTTTGAGGTAAGAGGGAGCTGGTCCATTTTTGGCTTTGTAGGCCAGCATCAGTGTTTTGAACCGGATGCGTGCAGCTACCGGAAGCCAGTGGAGGGATCGCAGCAGCAGGGTGGTATGCGAGAACTTTGGCAGGTTGAAAACAAGCCAGGCAGCTGCATTTTGGATCATTTGCAGAGGACGGATTACGTTCTTAGGTAGACCTGCCAGCAGTGCATTGCAGTAATCCAGTCTAGAAATGACAAGAGACTGAACAAGTACCTGGGCAGTCTGTGTGGACAAAAATGGCCGAATCCTTCTAATGTTGTAGAGAAGAAACCGACATGAGCGAGTCACATTTGCAACATGAGAGGAAAAGGACAGTTGATTGTCCATGGTTACCCAAGGTTGCGAGCTGTGGCTGAAGGGGAGATCAGATCGTTGTGCAAGGATATAGCAAGATCGTGACCTGGGGATGAATCACCTGGGATGAACAGCAGTTCAGTTTTGCTAGGATTGAGCTTTAACTGATGAGCAGTCATCCATGATGAAATTTCTGCCAGACATGCTGAGATCCGGTCAGAAGCTGTGGCATCTGAGGGTGGGAAAGAGAAGATAAGTTGTGTATCATCAGCATAGCAGTGGTAAGAGAACCCATGTGATGAAATAACTTCACCAAGAGAGTGAGTATACAAGGAGAAAAGAAGAGGACCAAGTACTGAGCCCTGTGGGACGCCAGTGGAGAGTCTGCGTGGAGCAGATGTCACTCCCCTCCATGTTACTTGATATGAGCGTCCTTCCAGGTAGGAGGCAAACCATTCCCAAGCTGATCCGCAAATCCCAAGACTCTTGAGGGAGGATAAGAGAGTCTTGTGGTTGACCGTATCGAACGCTGCTGAAAGGTCAAGGAGGATAAGGACGTGTAGCATGTTAAGATGCACTATACTCATGTTAAGATGCACTATACTCCTTTAGAATATGTTTCTGTATATGTGTTCACACACACACACACACACACACACACACACACACACACACACACACACACACATAAACGCACACACTTCTGTGTGAGATTCTAGTGATGGGCAGGGCAAAAGATCTCTATCTGCGTCATCATACATCCCAATGGAGATTTTGTTCCAGCATGTACACCCTTAAACACACACACACACACACAAACACACACACACACACACACACACACACACACACACACACACACACACACACCTCTTCAGAGTAAATGCAGAAAAAATACTGTTTTTCAACTAAATCATTTTATTATTAAAATAATACTTATTTTCCATGATCTAAAATGCACATGCATTTGATTTTAAATATTATGTAAAAGATTTTGTTTTCAGACATAACTGTAGGAATTAATAGTACCAGAAATAATTCTCATTCAAATAATGAATAAAGACGGTGTACAGCACATAAGAATGGTTCAAGGGTGTTTGAAGGTGAAGATTGTGTGTGTCTGTGAGCGTGTGACGCTGCACATGACGCAGTTTCAAAGCAGTTTGGCTCAAAGAGCAGCACTCTAAATAATTTATTTGTTAATACACTATGATGTTGCACACACACTTACAGACACTTGAACAGATGGGAAAGTGGGGGCAAAATATCAGATCTTGTCTACACAGTAATACTCAGAGGCACTCATACACACAGTAATACTGAGCTGGCTCTTTTTCAACCCATGGTGTGAGATGATTCATATTTCCTTAGTGACAATATCATCAGGTTGTTTTTGGATGTATACAGACAGTCCTTAAGAGACAAAATCAAAGGCATGCAGAGAAATAGGCAGAGATACAGAGAGATACGTAGGTTGGAGTTTATAAATATGGGTGCTGGTTTGAGTCATGACTATTTTCATGAATGTAACCACTTGCCTCTGTATCTGCTATAAAGCTGGCTTATTACAGAAGTGTTATTATTGTGCTAACATTATTATGCTAATATAATTCCTCTGCTATGAATAAGATTTGCTTAATTTCACTGAATCCATTTCCAATTGTGTTGTCACAGCTGTTATCCTAACAGAATATTGGCCTTTAAATGAAAATGCACTCATTCATTCATCTTTAGTTTTATCCTAGACAGATTTGATCAAGGATCTGGAGCCGATCCCAATTACATTAGCTACGGTGTGGAAATAAATAAAAAGGAAAGTGTCAGTGCTTTAAATTCATATATTAAATACACAGACTTCAGGCTTGGTTGCCCAGAACCCCATCTTGAGGACATTGAGAGCCACATATTAAAGGGAAGGTTCTGTCACGGTTGCACCAAGCACAGGGCAGGACAATGACTCCTTTCAGACACTGTACCTTCCCTGATCCAGACATGCACATCACATAACTTTATAATGCCCATCATCCCCAACACTTCCCCAGAAGGTTAAAGAGCAATTTCACTCCCGCTCAGGAAGTCATATTCTTGGGTCTGGAGCTGAATTCTGTCACGATGCGCGTGCGCCTCACACGGGGGTACGTCTCTTCACTCATGAACTGTTTATCGCGGTTCAGGGAAGGGTATCACACACGATACAGAATCGCACATGTCTCAGATTACAGGGTCTTATGGCTTCGGCTGTCCATGTCTTGCCTCTAGGTCTTCTGAGAATGAGGGCTTTCATGGAGTGGATTTTGTCCCTTCATCTCAGCCTGTTGCGCGATCTTTGCCGCTTTGTCTCGGTGACACGCGCATGCGTGGCCGCGCTGCACCACTGGAGAGCTGCGGAAATGATGTGGAAAGTGGTTATGACGGATGCCTCCTTGACAGGGTGGGGAGCCACTCAAGAGGGCAGATCAGTGAATGGTGTGTGGCCGATCTCACTTCGTTCAGTCCATATAAATTACTTGGAGCTCCTCACTGTGTGGAAAGCTCTAATGCATTTCTCACCCCGCCTGCGGGGACATCATGTGCTGGTACGCTGCGACAATACGACAGCTGTAGCATATATCAACCGTCAAGGCGGCATGCGCTCCTCCAAGCTTGACGCTCTGGCTCACAAGCTGTTGGTGTGGAGCACGCGGCATTTTCTGCAATTTCTGCATCTTCCGTTATGGGCGACTCACGTCCCGGGCCTTTTGAACAGGGGTGCAGACCTTCTGTCGAGGGGGAACCCTCTGTACCAGATAGTGGGGCTGCTCTGGGAGAGGTTCGGCCAGGCAGCCGTTGATCTCTTCGCCTCGCGCGAAAACGCCCACTGTCCTATGATCTTCTCGCTTCAGGACGAGGACGTGGATGCCCTGGCTCATCCATGTCCCAGAGTGCTACGCTTTCCCTCCGCTCTGCCTGATATCCCCGACCCTGGCCAGTGTCACGCTCCCAGGTGGCCCAAGGCACCTTGTCTAGCAGAGATAATTCCTCTTCTATATGAGGAGCCGTGGCCCCTCCCGTTGCGTACGGACATCCTGGCCCAAGCGAACGGGGAGATCTTTCATCCTCACCCGGACAGGGTGGATGCCTGGGCCTGTTCCATGAGAGGGCAAATTTGAGCATGCTGGGGCTTCCCCCCGTGTTATCGCCACAATTCAGAGTGCCAGGGCCCCTTCCACACACTCTCTCTATGATTGCAAATGGCGTGTGTTTGAGGCGTGGTGCGAGGAGCACCAGCTCGTCTCATATCTGTGCTCAGTCGCTGATATTCTCGGTTTCGGCGACGCTACGGTGGGACAGCACCCCCTTATCCGTAGATTTATGAAGGGCGCGCGCCGCTCCCTGCCGGTCACCAGGAGTGTGGTCCCGGATTGGGACCTCTCCATAGTGCTGGAGGTGTTGGCCCACCACCCTCCGGCTGCTGTCCTTCAAGACGGCGCTGCTTCTGGCTTTGGCTTCCGCCAAACGTGTCGGTGATTTGCATGCATTCTTGGTTCATTCCTCACGCACCAAATTCTCGCTCAGCGGGAATAAGGTTTGGCTTAAGCCTAACCCGGCCTTCGTGCCTAAGTGCTTTCCGGATTTCACTGGTGGTGTGATTGAGCTCTCCTTTTTCCTCTGTGGTAGACCAGAGGCTGAATGCTTTGTGCCCTGTGCACGCCCTGTGGACGTACATGGACAGGACGAACTCTTTTCGGGGGGGTGATCAGCTCTTCATCTCTTGGGCCCCGCCGAACACGGGAAAACCCATCTCTAAGCAATGCCTCTCTTGCTGGATTGTAGAAGCCATCTCCTTAGCGTATGAGTCTAGGGGCGTGCAGTCTCCGGGTGGCCTCAGGGCTCACTCCACTAGAGGCGTAGCTGCTTCTTGGGATCTGTTTGGGGGCGTTCCCTTGCAGGACATTTGTGCCGCGGTGAGCTGGTCCTCTCCGCACACCTTTGTCAGGCACTACCGGCTTGATTTTACCCATACCACGGTGGCTCATGCGGTCTTGAGTGTGGGCTCTTCGTAGCCACGTGCTACGGGGCCCACACTCTTTTCAGCCCTGTCTGCCCAGCCTGACTGTGCATGTTTCCAGGCATATGATCTTCTCCCCACCGAGCGGCCAGGTTGGTCCATTCACATGTTTATATACATGTTCTTTTCCTGCAGGCAGCCTGCTTGTTGGACATCAGCGGGGGTTTAACATGCATGTTGCCACATGCTGTGTTTCTCCTTGGCGGAGCTTTTTACCCAGTGCAGTATGGCAGTATGTTATGCCTGCTGCTTTGTGACATGCCGAGCACCACCTTTTTGGCTGTCCTCTGGCTTACAGGGCCTCGCTGTTAGTGTATAGGGCAACCGGGGTGTTGTCTATGTCTCCTATAGGTGGATCTCGAACATGAGATGATGAAAGAGAACATTAGGTTACTTTCGTAACCCCGGTTCTCTGAAACATCAAGTGGAGAGATCCACAAAGTTTGCCCCGCTTGCTGCATGAGAAGCGAAAATGCTCACTGAGGAAAGGCAGTGCGTGCAGGTGCATTATGCACTCGTTACCTTACCTTACCTGCCTTTGGCACACGCTCCTGTCTGTCAAGCCAGACTTGGTGCAATTGGATGCTTCTGCAGAGGTCAGGAACGGATGCCCTTCCCATAGGTGGATCTCTCCACTCGATGTTTCAGAGAACCGGGGTTACGAAAGTAAACTAATGTTTTGTTTCATGGGTTTTGTGTTTCATGATTATCACTTTCAATAAAGTATATCTGCGTCTCTCGTCTCAAAACCTACTACTGTATCTCATCAGTCATTCAGGGTGGAGGTCGTGTCATGATGGACGGAGCAGAATAAATTCAGGAATCTATAGAAAAGGCTCCCAAGAAATGCTCAGAGAAATGCGAATCTAATTGGGCATAACTTCATCATGCAGCAAGACAGTGATCCAAAGCACTGCCAAAACAGCCAAGGACTTCATTGGGGGAAAATGCAAAGTTTTAGTACAAGCCAATCACCAGAGCTTAACCCGTGCAAATAAAACCTTCTGTAATTTACCTGTGTCACCTTTCACCCGTTCTGAATGTATACTCAAAATATCAAAGGGGTTATTAGAAAAGTGGGTTATTACAAGGTGAGTATATACTGTATGACAATATAACTATGGAAATTAACCCCCAAAACTTTCATTGTTATTTGATCTACCATGTGCTGCAGTGTACCTATTACTCACTTTTTCCATCCACAACCAGATGCCACATTCTGGAGCTGAAATGCATGATCTATTTTTCTCTAGGATGAGTCAGAGTAACTGCATGCTTCCCTGCATGGGGTTATTCAATATGGACTGAATCTAAAATTTTGAACTCCTTGCTAAGTTTAGTGTCTTTACTGCATCGAAATATGATTGTTGGTAATGTTATAATACAAAAAAAGCAGCTCGGGTATTTCAGTGCTCATTAGTAAAATGACTGTCTAGGCATGTTACCTCCACAATGAATCCTGGCTAAATAGTTTATTTATTTTAATTTTCTTGTGTTTTACCTGTTCATCCTAGGCATATGAAAATATGACATTTCTCTCATTTGTCCAAATGTTCAGAATCTTTTAAATGAAACATTCTAAGAGGCCGCACAGATATTTTTTTTAATTTTCTTTCTTTAATCTCCCAGATCGAATTGCATTCAACGGGGGAGCTTTTACTTTCGCTGAGCTACCTGCCGGCAGCAAACAGGCTGGGAGTGGTGGTGATGAAGGCACGAGGACTGCAGTCTGATAAACTTAAAGACACTATAGGTAATACTAATCTCTGTAAAGTATGTTTAGTAAAGTTAAGTATTACAATGAGTAAGGGGTAATGGTCCTTGATCATGATCTTGTTTAGGCCCTAATAACATGCCCTGCAGAAGACTTCTGCCCTTGTGAGGACTACTAGTACTGGAGATGGTCAGTAACACAATTGTAATGCTAATGAACCAGCTGAATTAGGCCTTGTGTTTACTAGGGACCTATCGAAGGTCCCAATTTTCAGAGGAGACATGAAACATGCCAGGGCAGGAAGCTGAGCAAGGAAGCCTTGTCCCAGGTGTTAGGAGTCTGGTATCCTGCACTTGGAGCCTCAAGACTGCCACTGATCATGATAATCTGACCATTTGTGGAACATGGGTGCTAGTAAGGAACAGGGTGATCTGCTCAAAATGCTGCCCAGTATTTTGTGTGAGAGATTGGGAATGTTTGAAATCCAGCCCAAACTCAAGAGACTAAGTATCAATAACTGATAATTGCTGCATAAGCTAGAGGAGAACAAAAGGTAATTTAAACTTCTGGCCAGGGCAACATAAAAAAATTCACTGTGGCTCTTAAATCCATGGTTGCTCTGAGACAATCCTCCCATTCCTGTCATCCCCAAAATATTATGACATTGAGGAACACTCCCACAGCTTGGAAAGTTAAAGGTGGGTCTTGTTTTTTATTTTTAATAAAAACAATACAATCTGTGGGAAAATGTAGCATTAACCAGGGATGTATAAATAAGGCTTACTCTCCCAGACCACAGTTGCCCAAGCACAGGCATGTCCTGAGAGCAGGGAAATTAAGTAGGTCACCTTCCTACTTAAACAGTTTCTGCTCAAAAGCAAGAGAGCACTCCTGCAAGAAACCCTAATATCATTCAGGATCTCCATCAAATTTAGCCAAAGACTCATCCCCAGGCTTGTCTGTCTACAGACAGTGGTGTCTTCTAGGATGATCCCACTCATATTTATAGAACATGGGAGATCATAAAATAGTTTGAGTATGAAATTATATATTTCACCAGATCTCAGACCTATTTGAACACCTCTGGGAAACAGAATTCTGCACTATTCACTATTGTGAAAACACAAAATGAGTCAATATCTTCTGGAAGAACAGTATTCGTCTCTTCAGTGAGGTTCCAGAGATTTGTAGATATGCCAGGTTACATTGAAGCTGTTCTGGTGGCTTAACAATTTCCTCACCTAATCTATCCAATCTAATCTAATATTTAGAATATCATATTATTCATTAAATATTCTAATATTTAGAAATCAATAAATAAAATCAAACAGGTTTTTCTACACATTTGCACGATTGTTCATACAGCGTAAAGTTGCTGTGCAAATTTTATTTTTACAAGAAGCTATTTCAGATTTTTTTTTTTTTGTATTCTACATAACAGAACTTCTTGTTTCTCAGACCTGTCAGTGAAGCTGACTCTCAAGCACCAGACCACCAAGCTAAAGAAGAAGCAGACGAGGCGTGTCAAGCACAAAATCAACCCGGTGTGGAATGAGATGATGATGCTTGAGCTTCCCAGAGAGCTACTGACCAAGTCCAGCTTAGACATGGAGGTGCTGAACCAGACAAGCCCAGGCACACTGCTCCCACTCGGGCGCTGCCAGCTAGGGCTCCAGTTCTCAGGCACTGGCCTTCAACACTGGCAACAGATGCTTGATAACCCACGTAAACAGATCGCCATGTGGCATCCTCTGCATGCTTAAAATAAAATGCTAAAAACTAGTGTATACAATGCATAGTTAAATGTTGTTTGTTCATATTTATTAGTACTGCTTTATTCCTGTGCAATAATATAGCTTTTTAATGTCTAAACTATTAATACGTACTACTCCACAGGGTAAACTATTACTGATTCTACAGGGACAATGATAAACAGGTGAATTTACAGATGATTATAAAGTGATGTATATACTATTATATATACAAAGTATTTAGCCTTGGTGATTGCATTACATTCTCTGTACCCAGCAAAGTCAAATCATATTTAAGACCAGGCCTGACTTTGATTTCATTAGCCTTGATTTACATCTGGAATGCTGTGATTTGGTTAGTCCATCCGACTAAGTGAAAGGATTTTGCCTCAGGCTCTCAACAGGTTTTCTAAAAATTATTATTATTATTATTATTATTATTATTATTATTATTATTATTATTATTATTATTATTATTATTATTATTATTATGTTAATGCATATTTACATATATGGCATTTGGCATATGTTATTATTATTATTATTATTATTATTATTATTATTATTATTATTATTATTATTATGTTAATGCATATTTACATATATGGCATTTGGCATATATTATTATTATTATTATTATTATTATTATTATTATTATGTTAATGCATATTTACATATATGGCATTTGGCAGAGGCTCTTATGCAGAGCGACTTACATCTCATTTATACAGCAGAGCAATTGAGTGTTAGGAGCCTTGCTCAGGAGTGGCAGCTTGGTGGCCCTGGGATTCAAACTCACAAGCATCCAATCAGTAGTCCAACACCTTAAACAATAAGCTACCACATATTAAATTGCATAATAATAATCACCATCATTCCTTGTATATGTAGTAATAACTGTAAAAGCAACTTGTTGCATTTATGATATACAATATTCTCTTTCCCCATTTTGGATATACAGTATAAATATGTTCAGGATAATAATGTGTAGGATTCCTCTGTCTTGTACAACAGACATTATACTGTGATGAATTTATGTCTTGGTACAATTTCCACATATTTCATAAACTGATAAAGTTACTACCATGATAACAGTAATTATTATTAAATATACTGAATCTACTAATATGATTAAACATATAATAAAGGTTTAGTAGATACTGGTTTTCCAGTACAGTAGCTCAAAAATAAATTATTTTGAAAAATGGTAAAAGGCTCAAATTAGAATTTTAATGTTGGAATATTTTGCTATAAATGTATGGAAATGTTTATTTGGGATTATTTTAATGAATGATGTGCATAAAAGAATAAAAGTGGACTCTATAGTGGACTATAATGAGTTTTGCTATAATGCATGTTACCTGATTTAGAAAACAGAACACACATACACACACACACACACACACACACACACACACACACACACACACACACACACACATACACACACACACACGGCATCTTCTAGCAGGAATGCAAGACTGATTCAGTTCTAAATGAATAATCACCACAGACTGGGGTTGTGTAACAGGCTTTGTGGTGTTATGTATCAGGCCAACTACTATCTCATTCATGCATTAAAGCTGCCTGAGGGAAAAATCCGCATCAAGATCAAACATGGTCTCCATGGCTTCTGGAGAGATATCTCTAGTTGTCCTGTAAAGTCAACTTTCTCCTGTACACCATCATGCATTTTAAAAGCGTATGTGTAATCATTTCTAGTTGATATCAGATTGGACGTACTGTATGCTTAACAAAATTACTAAAGAGAGAGCTCTTTACTAGAGTAATGTAAATTACACTAACTAGAGAGAGAACGATTATGTGGAGTCAAAACAGAGAAAGCAGCACACTATGTTGAGGATGCCATGTGTCCATCCTAAAGTTCTTTTCATGTTAATACGGTGCAGAACTACGTACCCATTACCCCTACACATCACATGACCAAGTTCTTTTTCACTTTATTAGTGTCACTCTTTAAGTTCCGTTTTTCATTGTCTAACATTTTGCCATTTGTAGTTAAATGTCAGTTAACCCACAATTGTGTTCATGTTTTTGTCATGTAATAGATTTTTTATTTTTTATTTTTTGCACAAAATAGATTTCTGTCCTTACTGTGTGTCTGCCTCGGCTACCAATTCATAACATCACCGTTATTGATGTTGTTTGAATAAATGTTATCCTTTTTAACCAAGTTGCTCCAAGTTTCACCCTCTTCTTAAAAAATCAGGGGTGAACTACACTCATCCTCCAAACCCTGGGGGCGAGACGACTCTGAAGTCTTGTGTCTAAGGTAATATTGATTTTCTGAATCAATAGATTGTCCTTGCAGTGTTCCAAGAAGGCAAGCATGCAGAGCATTCCTATTTCTTTTTGTTTTTACTGGACCATGGCTATCTGTTCTCTGATAAACAGACCAACTGTCACATAGAAACAAAGCAAGAGGCCTCCTTGCATAAGCATATAGCTTATTCCTAGAGCCATGAGAACATGCATGATTACAAATATCCTGCTATTTAACACTGATGAATCTCCCAAACAATGTTTCTTAGGCCTTGATGACAGTTTCAGGAAGCAGAGAGTTAAACTACATAAGATACGGATATATTACATACAGCATGTACCTTTTCCCAAAGTAAAAACTAAGTTTTTATTTAAACATTAATTCAACCTGTTTGGATTAATTACCAATGTGAATAGAGACAGTGACACTGTGTGCACATGTAAATTAGAACAGCATTAATACACCACGTTGCATCTTACCACAATGCACATGCAAATCTCTGTACTGTTTTTATTCTGATGAGATGAGACCTGTGACATTAGCACAACACAAAGCCACTGTTCTCAGTCATGGAAATCCTTTTCTCACTGTACAAATGAATTAGAAAAAAAGATCATTTTATCTTCTCTTTGTTTCCCATATCTATTTTTCTGTAGCAGAACTGCAGGGATTTCTTTAGTGACACAGGGAAAGAGACACAGAGACAGTGGAGAGGCTAAGAAATGTGCAGGACAATATGTTCTCTCCAGACACACACACACACACAAACACACACACACACACACACACACACACACACACACACACACACACACACACACACACACACACACACACACACACACACACAGACACAGACAGCCATGGTTTAAGTGGCATGACAATAGGTATAATCTCAAACAGCCATAAATGAGTGAAATGTCTTCAAAAACTCAACAACAATTCAGCAGCTGTAGATGGATGAATGAATAAACAAAAAGACATCGAAGGGCTCATATTTCCTGACATTTTGCATTACCACTGTTAATAGTATTAAGAATTGAAGGGGTGTTTGTGTTTTAATGGCTATTAATTTATTTATACAGAAGTCCAGAGTCTCAGTATCATTCAAGTGAAGCAGGAATGTTGTGCTTCCTGGTGTTTTTCTAATAATGCTTGTCTGCATTTAGTCACACTTTCTTGGTTGATTCATAAATTTAGTCACAGTACATATCTTACTGACTTACTTGCACTGCTCTCATCAGAAGGTGTACAAATGAATACACCATGAAATACGATTCTAATACTATCTTGATATCTGCCTGAAGCACTGGATGAGTATTTGAGATATTTATTAAGACATTTTATGTCACACACGTGTTACTGACATGCACACCTTAAAAACTGTATACACGTATAAGGCACAGACTGTCTTTGAACCATGTATCAACAAGACACACAGTAATAGTGATCAGTATCTAACATTATCTTCCCCAAAGTTGCACAGACAAACATAATACAAGACACATATAAATGCACACAAAGTCATGGGAAACAAAATGAAAGAAGATAGAGTCTGACTCAGCTGTGTTATTCCTGACAGATGTCCACATTATCGTGTTTGTTTGATCGACGACTTTGTGTCTTGGATTATATTAATAGCATAGAGTGTGCGCTTTGATGACTATTTATTGTGTGTGCTATAATAAGGGTCACCTCTCATGGGTCAGTCTGGTCTGTAGGTTGCCACGGTGATGGAGCTTATGGGATTCTGTATAATTCAAGCTTGTCTACCACAAGGGAGAAAGACTCACATGTTAAAACACAGAGATCATATATAATACACTGCAATAAATCCGTGTGAATGTTTCATTTATTCGCTAAAAACCTCATTAAAGCCTCTAAAATACATTCACAAACCTAATAGCTATATAGTTAATAGACCAAGAGGTCTAAAAGAACAGATCCTCAGACATAACAGAAACCAATTTAGAGCATATTAAACAGTGATTAAACCCAGGATAACCTGTACTGAGTTGATGGATAAGAGAGTAATTTCCTTTTCTTGCTAAATTGCTCTTATGTAGGTAGTATTGAGACTTCTTTAAGCATGAGTACAAAACATACTGTTATGGCAACAACATAACATTTTTTTTTGAAAAGCGCAATACAAATAAATAGAATTGAATAGAATTAAATTGAAATAACTACAGTACATTACATTATGTAAAGAAAAGAGGAAGAAAAAGTCTTTCTTTTTGTATTGTATTTTCTATATACTTCACCTTCTGGATTATATTTGTGTAGAGCTAAAAAAAAAAAAAAAACTTTCTAAATATGTTTTATTAAAGATGCCTTAAAGAATAACATCCTACCCAACCTCAAACACCTCCCTGTGGACTGGAGAAAGTTGTTGTTGTTGTTTTCTTTTGTTTTTTTTGCCGTTTTGAACCACAGGCTTGAACCAAATGTGTTGCTGTTTGTCGTGTGTCTCCTTTCCTCCATCCTAAATGAATACAGCTTTAATGACTATGAGCTGAGTCACTCACTACAGTCATGTTAGTTATGCATTTGTTAAATCAGAATGTGAATGTTGTGAACAAGCAGCCACTGGATTTAAAACAGGAAGGTTTGATCATGATTGTAAAACCAAGGCTACCCTGTAACTTTTTCAATGTTTCCTATGACATAACAATACTTTAATCCAACCAAAGGCAGTGTTTAAACAACCAGATACTTTCTCAATCCTGGGTTCACTGTGCTATCTGCCACGTTTCTCCTCATACACAGGCCAGACCTTTTCATGATTTGATGCTGCTTGCATAATGATTAATAATAATTATTGCTCCAGTCATTCATACCACAGTATAGGTTCTTCTTGGTACACAGTATTATTGTATGAAAAAAAAACACATTATCGTCTCTTTCTTAGTGTGGACAATCCAGACTACAGATCATCTCTTTCTTAGTGTGACCCTGTACCACTGATTGATGCTGTTTTCCCTGAATATTTTTGTGTGTGTGTGTATCTCACGTGTCTCATTGTATCATGCATCTTCAGTATCATATTTCATGGTACATGACTATCTGCACACTATTAATTCAATTCAATTTTATTTATATGTCGCTTTTAACAATGACCATTGTCTCAAAGCAGGTTTAGAGAAATATAAAAACACAGAATGTGTTTAAAATCTAATTTATATTAATCATTAATGAGCAAGTCAGAGGCTTCAGTAGCAAGGAAAACATTGCACCTAACATTAACATTGCACACACAAACTATGCTATGCATTACAAATTTTTCTTGTTGGCTTTACGCAGCATTTAAGTGAGGCTTTTTTATATGGCCAGTCTGGGTTGTTGACTGGAGGATCAGGGTTCAAGATCCACCACTTACCACTGTTAGGCACTTTAACCCTCTCTGCTCCAGAGGTGCTGTATCATGTTAGAGCCCAAAATCCACATTTAATCAATGTGTGTTTCAGTTAAATCATTGTAATTAAACCAAAGCTAACCTTGTTTAAACATAATACATACTCAATTAGATTAATTTCCTCTGTGTGACCCAAAAATGCTCCATCATTTATTTACATGTTTTTAGTTGAACAATCCTAAACTCCTAGTTATCATACTTCCCCTGCTCCATGAAGTGAATGTGGTTCCAAATTACGTTTATGCTTTATATATGTGCACAAATACATTTTGTAAAAGCGTTTGGACACCACGTTACATATTCAGTTCTTTATTAAGAAATGTCAACATGCCCATTTATGATCTTGTTTTAATTTGTACCTGTAGATGAATGTGATGTACTGCTTGTAAAGAAAAATCACTTTTTACTTGTTCAACAAAAGAAAGCAACAAAAAGAAAATTTCAACTGAGGAAAATGTTAGTACACACTATTCACTAATAGCTAGTGTTTCCCCCTTTGGCTAAAATAACCTCACTGAGACATTTCTTGTAGCCATCTACCAGTTTCTGACATCGACTGGAAGAAAATTTCATCCACTCTTCAGCTGTGTGATGTTTGAGGG
The DNA here is from genome assembly GCF_022655615.1 of Tachysurus fulvidraco. Taxonomy (NCBI): domain Eukaryota; kingdom Metazoa; phylum Chordata; class Actinopteri; order Siluriformes; family Bagridae; genus Tachysurus; species Tachysurus fulvidraco. The sequence goes on from NC_062518.1 coordinate 12,123,281, forward strand.
GTTCCTTTCATGCACGGTTCATTTCAAATCACCAGGATCTCAGTAAGATTTAGATTGGGCTTTGACTTTTTTTTTTTTTGACAGATGGTCTCACATGTTCCTCAAGCACTGTCTGATATAATGTAGAGTTCATAATGGATTCTATGATGGTGAGCTGACCAGGTCCTACTACAAAAAAGCATCCCTAAACCACAACAAATCTTTGGCTGAAATGCTGTATTTGGTTTACGTAAAACATTCCCTCTGTTACAGTGTACAAATAATTAAATTTTACACTCATCTGTCCAAAGCACATTATTCTAGAAGTCTTGGACTTTGTCTCTGTGGTCTTTGGCAAACGTCAGTCTTGTCAACATGTTTTTCTTAAACAGCCAAGGATTCCTCATTGTACACATCCCATAATAAAGTTGTGCTGTCTCTTTTTGATTGTAGATTCATGCACTTTGACATCAAATGTTGTTTAGAGTTTGTAGACGTCTTTAAACATCTTGCAGGCTGCTCTTTGGGTGAATTTGCTTGGGCATCCTGACCTGGTGATGTTGTCAGTTGTTTTAAATACTCTTCTCTTGTAAATCTTTTATCCATTTATATCCCTCACCAGACTCATAAGCATCAACAATATTCTTTCTGAAGGCCTCAGAGAGCTCTTTGGATCTCACCACAGTGATATCTATCACTTCAATAATTAAGATCAAACCAAACTAAATATCTGAGGTTTAAATAATACCTCCTTCAAAATGCTCTGTAATGATATTCTAATAATTTGAATCTGATGTGTGGTTATAGTACTTCTTAAAAAATCTTCAAATATTGTTAAAATGGAGATATAATGCTCATACAGTATGTTTAACTATTTAAAAAACAACAACAACAGATTTCACATGACTGTATAATTAAAATGAATCCAGAAATGTGTTGCTTGAGTTGGACTGCTCTAAAAGCTTGCAGGTCAACAAATGAAAAGAGCCTTGTGAAACCAAAAATGAACATGATTACTGGTCCGCTTCTATCAAACCAAATGGTCCAAACAGTGTCAATTTTCTCTTGCAGTTTCAGAAATAGCCAGCAGAAAATAGCAGTCTTTGTTCTCCATCTTCTAATGTAGGGAAATAATGCTCTGTGGGATGTGTGTGTGTGTGTGTGTGTGTGTGTGTGTGTGTGTGTGTGTGTGTGTGTGTGTGTGTGTGTGTGTGTGTGTGTGTGTGTGTGTGTGTGTGTGTGTGCGCACGCAACAGACAAATGTCCCCATAGTGTGAAAATGACCTGCTGTGATTCTGTCGTTGTAGGGACCTTTTGCATGGGTAGGCGTGTATCTCATCCAAACAATCTATGATGATATAATGATGCTCACAGACAGATTCATATATTCAGAACAAATGATCATGTCTATGGTTGTGATAGTGATGTGACTTGTAAGATTTAGTCCCTATTTGCACTATCCATATCTACCCAATAATAAAGGTTCTACCTAATAATAAAAGTGACTTCAAAAATTATTCTAAATGTATACATTTTTCAAAAGTGTCAATATTCAATTTCTATTCATTAACAAAATGGAAATGAAATTAACAGAAGTTAAATTCAAATTAAATTGAATTCTCGGCAGGTAGGCTGATCCTCTGTAGATGGAAGCTTCCTCAATTCCTTCTGTTTTTTCATATAAATCCCAGACAGACTTGATGTTGAAATCAGGTCTCTGTGGTGCCAAACAATCACTACTAGGACTCCTTGTTCTTCTCTATGCTAAAGATAGTCCTTAATGACATTGGCTGTATGTTTGGGGTCATTGTTTTGCTGCAGAATCAATTTGGGGCCAATCAGACACCTCACTGATGGTACGGCATGATAAATATCTGCAAGTATTTCTCAGGATAAATCCTGAACAAATCTCAAGGTCCATTTGTAGAAATGCAGCCCCGAACATGCTTCACAGTTGCTTGCAGAAACTCATTATTGTCCCCTTCGCCGGCCCTTCAACCTACCTCCTGCTACAGCCAATTATTTCACATTATGACTCAGTCCAAAGCACCTGCTGCCAATTTTCTGCACCCCAGTTCGTTTTTGTGCATAGGTGATTCGCTTAGCCTTGTTTCCACACCACATGTGTTGCTTTTTTGGCTGCATTTATTCCATGAATGCCAATTTTTCCCAGTCATCTCCAGACAGTAGACGAGTGTACCTGGGTCCCCCTGTTTTCCACCAGTTCTTTGCTGATGGCACTGCAGGACATCTTCCGATGTTGAAGGGAAGTAAGATGATGTGTCTTTCATCTGCTGTATTAAGTTTGCTGGCCAACCATTGTGTCTACAGTCCTCATAGTTTCTTTGTGCTTCTTCAAAATAGCATTGAAACTTTAACCCCCAGTCTGCTTTGAAATCTTTCCCTGCCAGAGACCTTACTGATGCAATATGGTGCAGCACTGTACTCAGCCTTGACATGGTGTATGACCTGTGACATGAAAACGTCATCCACAGCCTCACCTAAATAGCAGTGTCTGGCTGTTTCTCACCGTTTTAACCTTCACAGCTGTTTCTGTTTCTGTTTATGACTGTGTTTCAGTCTATATAAGAAATTGTTGATCATTAGCACCTGCTTATTGTAATTGGTTAATCACAAACCTGACTGTGATCCTACACAATTCCCGACTTTGTGTAAGTGTAAGAATTGATGCTAGTTTGAAAACAAAGGATATAGTCAAAGAAGTCAAAGGAATATTAATTTGACTTAGATCTTTCATCTGTTCACTCACTTTGCATTTTGTAAATTGAGTAAAAATAAATTGAGTTAAATGCAATGTGCATTTGGGTGTTTTTTTTTTTAAGACTAGGAAGATTTCACACAAGAATTATCAGCTTCTAAATGTTCTTGGAGCTGTAGCAGGAACTCCAACTGTGCCGTTGGTTCAATAATATGCAGAAGGATGTTTCACAGAACCACGGATGATTGTCCTGATTGTGATGACTGAAAACAGCAGTCTCAAAAAAAGAATAAAAAAACAAGTCTCTCAAAAACAATTTTCAGCATCTGGCCTCACCCAGTGGTGGATCTTATAGTTGCAGCTAATTTGGAGGTGTGTTCAGTGTTGAGACGGGGGTTCATGTTATATGGTAAATCCGTTTAATTAAGAACGATAGTAATAATCTTTATTCATAGATGAGGCTGGATTACATGTTCTGTGAAACACAGAACACACTATACAAATTTAATGTTTTCGGTATTAATGTCAGTAATTACATGGATTTTGTTTGCACAATAACAAAAGCATAGATGGTACTGAACCAACAAAGTCATTTCTTCATTTCTGAGCAGTAATATATATATATATATATATATATATAATATTATTGCTCAGAAGATAGATAGATAGATAGATAGATAGATAGATAGATAGATAGATAGATAGATAGATAGATAGATAGATAGATAGATAGATAGATAGATAGATAATAGATAGTTGGGGGCTGGTACAATGTCTGGATGTCTCGGGATGGGTACAAAGAGAGAAGCAGTGGAAAAGGATTAACATATCTGCTGTTCATAAAAGTGTGCAGGTCTGATGTACTGGTGCATGATATTATAGGATGTATTATGTGTACGCCTGACTAAAGAGATGAGTTTTTAATCTACATTTAAACTGGGAAAGTGTGTCTGAGCCCCGAACACTATCAGGAAGACTATTCCAAAGTTTGGGAGCTAGATAAGAAAACGCTTTACCACCTTTAGTAGACTTAGATATTCTGGGAACTACCAGAAGTCCTGAGTTTTGTGATCTCAGAGAGCGTGAAGGATTGTAACGTGTTAGAAGACTAGTTAGATACATGGGAGCTAAACCATTAAGGGCCTTGTACGTGAGTAGCAGCAGTTTGTAATCAATTCTAAACTTAACAGGTAGCCAGTGTAGAGATGATAAAATTGGGGTTATTTTGGACTAACTGTAACCAATTTATTAAAGATGCAGGACAACCACCTAGTAATGCATTACAATAGTCCAGTCTAGAGGTCATGAATGCATGAACTAGCTTCTCAGCGTCAGATACAGACAGGATGTTTCTCAGCTTGGCAATATTCCTAAGGTGGAAGAAGGCTGTTTTGGTAGTATGGGCGATATGGTTTTTAAAAGACAAGTTGATGTCTAATATAACACTCAGGTCTTTCACTGCCGAGCTACTAGTAATAGTACATCCCTCTAAATGGAAGTTAAGTTGTGAGAGTTTCTGTGCACCAGTTTTTGGACCTATAAGTAGTATTTCTGTCTTATCGGAGTTTAACAACAGAAAATTGCAGTTCATCCAGTCTTTTATCTCTCTAAGGCATTGAGTTAATTTGGACACTGTGGCTATTTCATCTGGTTTTGATGAGATATATAACTGTGTGTCATCAGCATAGCAATGGAAACTAATCCCATGTCTTCTAATAATGTTCCCTATTGGAAGCATGTATATCGAGAAAAGCAGAGGTCCTAGAACTGATAGGTCCCATGAGGTCCCATAATGTCCAATCGCCTCCAAAAGTATTGGCACCCTAGCGGTCCAGTAGCTTTCACAATTTTTCTGTCCACTCGCCTCCAAAAGTAACACTGACTCTTATGTCCACTAGCCTCCAAAAAGCACCAGCCTTTGCGAATACTTGCACCGTCAAAGCCAACATCAAAGAACTTTACAAATCTAGTTATTATTGTTGTTGTTATTTCTTATCACTATCACAATCAGGTCCTTGTATTTACTAGGCCCTGGGCAAATGGATATTTTGCATGTTCTTATACATGAAAAATAAAAGAGGTAACAACATAATGACATATTGCTCATGAAAGAACATGACAAGTCAAGTCAAAAAGCTTTCATTGTCCTTTCAACCATAAATGGCTTTTGTAGTACACAGTGAAATGAGATAACGTTTCTCCGGGACCTGGTGCTACATAAAACAAAGACAGATAAGAATTTAAGTTAGTCCTAGATACATTGTCACGATGTGACATGGTGAGACAAAGGCAAGTGTGGATCCAAATGCAGTTTCACTTATTTAATAAACAAAACAGAAACAGTCAGGCAAAACAGGTCGGGACAGGGGACAACACCAAACACCAACAATGACTCACAACAGGGGAATGAACAAAGAGTGTGTGTATATATAGTAAACAGTGACCAATCACAAAGCAGAGACAATCAGAGACAAAGACAAAACACCTGGGGAAGAGATGGAATGCAATTAGTGTCCATGGTAAGGAATGAGTGGGCAGAAACAAGGGGAAACACAGACAGACTCGTTACATACATAATGTACATCTGTGCAAACAGTGCAGAACAAAAAACAGAGCAAACAAACAATAAATGGCTTTACACAAAAGACAATACACAAAAGCAGCATGTCAGTGAAAAATGTAAGGCCAAGCTTAACAATCACATTTAAACTGTTTCAGAGTCTTAAGGATATGCTGGATATTAATAATAAATCTTATATTATCTTTGCAGTCATAAAAAGCAGTCAGGTGCAATCAACTGGATCCATGAAAAGGTTTGACTTTTGCTCAAATAAGTGTCTGGGTTGTTTTAAATCAGCAGTGTGATACTATCAGGTAGTGACAGAGGTTCACTGTGTGTTTAATAAAACAAAACATTTGATGTAGCATTATAATCACATCTGTACATAGGTCAAAGTTCACTCATCTTCAGTAATCACATATCTTCTAATTGTCAGGGAACGGGTGCCTCTGAGGGGTACAAAACACAGACCCAAATTCAGGGATTGCTAAAAGAAAAAACTAAAAGAAAAAACAAGACCAAATAAACACATGGAGGGCGTGGGGGTGGCAGTTAAATAAGCTAAGATACAAAAAAACAGGATACAAAAGAACTGACACCAAGGGCAGAAAAGACAGAGAACAAAACAGAAAAAAACAGATGTAAGACCACGGGGATAAATAGGGGAGGTAATTTCGGATACATGAGGAAATAAGCAAAGCCTGTCAGAATGCCCCCTGGTTTTCAGGCATGAAATAGTCCAAGCCATCCATGACACTAATAAGGAACGCAGTGGATCCAGAGCCTGCCACAACCCCACTGCACCACTTATATGACCAAAGTGATAAATCAAAAATTTGCACACAGCACACTAAACACCGTTTTTCCTGACTATTTTTTAGTGAAACTGTCAGAAAAGACAACATAGAGGAAATACAGGCAATCATTTTAAGCAGTAGTAAGAATGTGTTGCTGAACCCTTTTCATCCAATTAAAATGCTTCCATGGAAAAGCTCTTTTCAACATGTGAGCTGTTTGTTAGCATGAAAGGTAAGACAGACGTGTGGTTGATTCTTGGCTATATGTGAGGCAGTCTGAGAGCGAGAATCCTCTGCAACATAATAGGGAATACGATCGTACTGTATATCAGGAAAAGTGGAAATGAAGCCCAAAGAAAGCAGATATAATAACATTAATGCAGGAATGCTAACTATATTTGTCACAATTCAATATAATATTATTTCTTAATTAGAAGACATTTGCCCAGTTTAGAAAAAAAATGATAAATAAGAACCAGGTTGGAGTCAGATTGTATTGGTTAATCGTACAAAATGAGCATAGGAATGATGCAGAAAAAATAAAAGGATAATGTTCTCTGCAGGTGAGGAAGGTTGACCACGTACAGTCATCCACCAGATTTTTCACTATCTGCGTCCCACACAGATCTTCTTACTTAAGCCAACAGTTTTACAGCCTGTTCACTGACAACACCTGCTCAGAACAAGTAGTCTAGGCCAGTGGTTCTCAAACTGGGGGCCCTGAGATGGTGCCAGTGGGCTCGGTTCACTAACACCTGCTCAGAACAAGTAGTCTTGGTTTTAGTGCTTCCACATTCTAATGCTGATTCTCAGAGGGTATTTTCGATGGTCGGTTTGAAGAAAACCTCAACACAAAACAGCTTGTCTCTGGACGGGACATTGTCCTCAATATGACCCTAAAAATGTCTGGCCGAACTGTTTTAAATGGGAGCAACATTACAAATGATAAAGGAGTCAAAAAAGGCAACAAACACTTACAATAAACAACACCAGTCATAATCTCTCTCTCTCTCTCTCTCTCTCTCTCTCTCTCTCTCTCTCTCTCTCTCTCTCTCTCTCTCTCTCTCTCTCTAACACACACACACACAAATGAATAAATCTAAATTAAATAAACTTTGTATTTGGTTAAATTGTGTTCAGTGATACACAACAACACATCCATTGTTTTGTTTTTGTTTTTTGTTATTTTCAGGGGGTTGGGGGTTGGGGGGTTGGAAGTCTTCAAAACTTGAGAGCCCTGTAATGATAATCAACCAAAAATAACAAATGTGTGATATATTACAGTTCACTATTATTCCATGTAAATAGGTCACTACTGACTATGATGTGTGTGTAAACATGTTTTTTTTTTAAGTATAAAACAGCTTAAGACTTAATGAGGGACAGTTGAAATAAAGTGGATGCTTCTGCAGAGACATATAACTGTAGGGGTTTGTAAGAAAAGGCTTGAGGTACTAACAAAGTAAACAAGAGTGTTGCGGATAATAAAAACCAAAAGTTTGCTTAGGTACTTTGGTGAGAAACCATTCGGTGCTTTCAGGTTAGTAATAGAATTTTATAACAAATGCAATTTGAAAAGTAAACAAGTGCAATTTGTAAAATAGGATAAGAATGATATCTTCAGGACTCTAGCTGCCTTATTCTGGACTAACTGGAACTTGAAATGTCATGTGAAAATGTGAAACATCATGTCAGATAGTGTCATCCAGGTATAAACTCTTTAACTATCTGACTAAAAGCTCTGAATATATCTGAAACGTGTGAATTCTATTGCATTTCTGCTTGTCGCCATCATTCACTGAACGTCAGAACAAGTTAAAGGGGGACGAGTTAGGCTGTAACACCAGCAACACGCAGCTGGCTTCCGGTTTGTGGATATGGTTTTGTTCGGAGCGCTGTGATTTTCTCGGAGTTTCGCCGGCTGAAAGGAAAACACTCGAGTGGAAACCCATCCCTCAGTTAGTGGACACAGTAACATTGCGCTCATGCTGAAACTGACACGTAAATAAACTAAATAGGTCAAATATTCAGAGCCGGAAGTCGGTGTTGTTAGCAAACAAACCGCCTGCTAGTGAAACAAAACCCCGCAAAAACTAACCGCCATTTCCTTTCTATGAAATAATACGCAATAATTAATCGCGTCAATTAACTACTGCAACGCGTTCTTATTTCTTATTCAGCTGTTTGAAATATTTTAAATGAATTAAGTTAGCTAGCTGTATAGCTAAGCAGTCTGAGATGAACCAATATGCGCATGCGCGCTACTCTCTGACTCCATCAATAATCTTGGCCTAGCTGTTAGGACTACTTACATTTGAACAAAGAAAGTCGAACAAAGTGAAAGCATCTCATAATTACTCCTAAAATACTAATTAAATTATTCAATTAATTTCTACAATATATGTGTGTGTATATATATATAAATAAAACCATTGATCATTTCATGTCTTTGTATTCACAACACTTCTACAGACATCATAATGTTTAACACAAACAAAGGTTTGATCTTAACAAATGTGCATCTTTTTATTGTGTCTGTGCAGATTAAAATCATCTTTCTGGCTTTTTTGTCATAAGTTTGAAGGTGTAGTGGTTTTCAGTCCAGATGGAAAAACTCCTCTATTGTTGGTTCATATTGATTCTTCTACAGTAACTGCTTTGTGCTGGTCAGGACCACAAAGATCTGTTGACTCTCAGAAGACATGAATAAAAAGGAAAACACAAGTAAAGATAAAAATAACCCGAGGAAACCCGTGCAGACTGGGGAGAACATGGAGAGAAACTGTTCTCAGGATATAAACAGTATACTCATATTTTATTCTTCTTCCTTTAGTGGCTACATCTACTCCACGTGAAGGTCTGCTGGAGTGTGTGAACGAATGCGTTCTTAGCGTGCTGGGGTTAATACCCCGTGGACTGACTTTAGGACCCTCTCTAGCTGAAGATGGGCAAATGGGGTTGTGGTGTGTTGGATGGACTTTACAGAGTGGAACACTTCTGGGGCTGGAAGATTTAGACAAAGTGGCAGGAAAAGAAGAGGTATAATTTGTTTACACAAGCTACCTTTTAGATTTAATGACAAAACTTTCTATAAACTGGAAAATAAAATTTCAATTGGTTTCTCATGTTTCAGACAGCTGAAGTGAGTAGATGCCTAGAAAGAGCTAAAGGACAAATTTCAGACAGAACCTACTGGATGAGGTATGATATCAATGTTTGGGTTACAGTAATAAAGCCCACATTGAAAGCAAATAGATTAGCAGCATTCTACATGCTCATGTCTCATGCAACAAGAAAGATGTCTGAACTTGATCATGTTTAGCAAATTACATATACTGTGTATTGTTTGGCAATAAACTCAATAATAATAATAATAATAAAGACAATGTTCTAATTATCACAAAGACATCTCGTACTAATTATCAACATGTCCAGGTTTGCTTGTAGTGCTCCGAATGAAGATCAGAGGAATGTCATTGTACATGAGGTGGATGGAAGATTGTGTTTCAAGACCTGTAAGGACATCAGTCAGGGAACCGAGCTCCTGGTCTGGCCAGAAGTTCCAAAAATTCTGAATGAACCTGTGAAGAATTATGTAGTAAACACAACTGGGGAACTCTGCAATCAGGAAGCACCACAAAGGGCAAGAGAGGATGAGTCGCTAAAGCCTGCTCATATTACACAGGACTCTGAGGGGGAAGGTATGTAGATATGTTCTATTTCATCTAAAAGTTTTATTTATATGTTTAGATAAAAATGTCATTAAAATAAATATCCAGAAGCTTGTGAGTCGATATGGATCATCACTACTGCGCACTCATCTATTCTCAGCTTCATGACATGTTATAAAAATGTTAAGAAAAGGAACAATTATGGCACATACACACACTGAGCCATAACATTAAAAACCACCTGTAATATGATGTAGGTCTTTCTCGTGTCACCAAAACATCCCTGACTTGTCGAGACTTGTCGAGACTTGTCGAGCATGGACTTCCCAAGACCTCTGAAGTTGTGCTTTGTTATCTGGCACCAAGACATTAGCAGTAGATCCTTTAAGTCCTTTAAGCTGTGAGTTGGAGCCCCCGTGGATTTGACTTGTTTGTCAAGCACATCCCACAGATGCTCGATCAGATTGCGATTCTGGGAATTTGGAGGCCAAGTTTTGGAGGACACTGCCATTAGGGAATACTCTTCCCATAAAGGGGTGAAATGGACACGTACCTCCTACTTAAACATTGATGCAGACCAAAGTAGATTCCAAATGAATGCCAGGACCTAATCTTTCCCAGCAGAACATTACCCAGAGCATTACACTACACCTGTCCACTTGCCATCTTTACTCATGCACCCTGCGACCTTCTTCCATTGCTCCATGGTCCAATTTTGATCATTATTTGATGTCCATTGTAGGTTCTTTCGGTGGTGGAGGACATGGAGTCTGCATGGGCACTCTGATTGCTCTGCAGCTTCACAGCCCCATACACAGGACTGTATGCACAAAGCACCGTGTGTTCTTACAGCTGTCTTTCATAGTCAGCATTAACATTTTCAGCAGTTTGAGCCACAGCTATTCTTTTTGATTAGACCAGACAGGTTAGGCTTCATGCCCAACGACACCGTTGCTCTACTGGTTCTCCTCCTTTAGACTACTTTTGGTACTAATAAGTGCATACCAGGAAACACCACAAAGACCTGCTGCTTTGGAGATGCTCTGACCCAGATGTCTAGCCTTGTCCTAGTCACCCAGATCTTTACACTTAACACATCAACTTTGAGAACTGAGTGTTCACTTGCTTCCCAATATATCCCACCCCATGACAGATACCACTTTAACAAGTTATTCAGTGTTATTCACTTCACCTGTGAGCGGTTTTTATGTTATGTCTGATCTTGTGTTTGTCTAAAGTGCGTTTTTTTTTTTTTTTACCAGTTTACTTTTAACATATGACATTTTTATGGCTTACAGCGAAACTGAAGAGATGCAGTGCAGATTGGAATGTACATGAGAAAGAAGTGATGGATACATGTGGTACTGAGAAGAATGTTGCTGCAGCCCCAGCACTGGAGCTAGCAGAGCCACCTGAGCAGCTTCAAGTGGCCGTGAGGGCCAGCTGTCGACTGGCAAAGAAACCCCGCATAGTTCACTCATTAAGCAGGCGTTTAACCAAGCAGTCACAAAGGCAAAAAAGTAAGATTGCTGCACTTGTTACTGAAAACTCTCAGCTCAAACAGACTACAACTGAAAATGTACAAGAAAGCCAAGAGATGTCTGTTTATAAAGAGAATGCTAACTCAGAAGATATGCCCAAGGAAGGGTCTGTGCAAAGAGGAAAGGAGGGTTCTGAAGACATCGAGAATCCACGTGAACGCAAATACAAGTGTGATGAGTGTGGAAAAAGTTTTTTCCAGCTTTGCCATTTAAAGAAGCACAAGATCACACACACTGAGTTGAAGCCATATGCTTGTACAGAGTGTGGGAAACACTACAGATCCAAGGAGAGTTATCTTGCCCATGTACTTTTGCACAGAGGGCAGCGACCTTACAAGTGTGAGCATTGTGACAAGAGCTATGGTCTGAAACGTGACCTCAAGGAGCACCAAGTGCTACACACAGGTGAGAAGCCATTTGTGTGTGACGTGTGTGGCAAGAGTTTTGCGCGTCGCCCTTCTCTGCATGCCCACAAGGTAGTCCATGAGGCCAAATGGGTCCCCAGGGTCAAATGCCCAGAGTGCAGCAAAGAACTTGCCAACCGGAACTCTCTCAGGGCCCACATGCGTTTGCACACAGGTGAGCGACCTTATGCATGCCCGCACTGTGCCAAGCGTTTCCGCCAGCGTTACAACCTGCAAGGGCACCTGCGCCTCCACACAGGCGAAAAACCCTATGGGTGTCCACACTGTGAGCTCCATTTCTCACAGGTACCCGAGCTAAAGCGGCACCTGATTTGCCACACAGGTGAGGCATATCTCTGCCCTGTATGTGGCAAGGCACTGCGGGACCCACAAACACTGCGGGCCCATGAGCGCTTGCATGCAGATGACAGACCCTTCAAGTGCCAGGATTGTGGGAAAGGGTACACAATGGCAACCAAGCTTCGTAGGCACATGAAGTCACACCTAGAAGAAAAGCCATACAAGTGTGAGGTATGTGGAAGCAGATACACGTTGATGCAAAGTCTACAGCGCCACCTGAGCGTACACGCAGGTTGTTCAGAGACCAGACACGCAGCACCAACTAGGGGGCGACCTAGAAGATTACACCATAAAGAGAGCGACCAATGGGAGGGTGATGGAGGAAATCAGAAAAAGGAGCAAACTTTGTTTTTTGTTCACAATCTACAGGATAACAGGATGACTCCTCACTCTGTTACAGAAAACGAAGCAGGTTTGGAACAGATGGAGCTTAGTCAGGACATTATAGAAATTGTTGTGTCCACTGACAGTACAAAGTGCATTCTGGTTCAAACACAGGAAACAACTGCCGAGTGTATAGTTTTACAGCAGCCGGATGCTAATGCTAAGTGTATACCAGCAGAAAACCTGGAGGAGAACACTAAATATACAGTGGAAGAGCAGGTCGAGAACAGTAACGTGGTTGTAATACAAGGTCACGATGAACTAAACTCAGTGGCAGAGACCATTGAAATAGAGATGGGTATTGATGACTGAATATATTGCATCTGTCATGTTTTCTCATGCTCAGTGACTTGTTACGACATTTCATTAGAAGGTTATTCTAAAAGCAGTTGACTTAAAGACATTAGTAAATATTGACTCATGTGTACACTGAACCTTGTGTCATCACTGTTTGTGCCAGATCCGAGCACTGCGAACCAAACAAATCTCATCTGAAAAATGACTCTGTGGTTACTTTTATTAGTGTTCCAACTATGCAGTTATTTCCGAATTAGTCGAATTAATTGCAAATTGTGTATTTAAAGGTTCCACCCATCACGTAGAGCAGAGATTCTCAAACTCAAGGAGGTGTCAGTGAGACGGCATGAAAATCTTGAAAGAGTTTTCATCTTAACTCACTTGAGACTGCATGAAGATCTTGAGTATCTTTATCTACAAATGTTTGAATGTATTAAATATTCTCTAAATAAAAAAAGCAACAGATTTAGACCCTTCATTAAGAGATAAATCGACTGGTACTTTATTTCTGGGAGATTTCTTTCATTTAGATAAGAAGACACTGATTGTCAGAAGTTTGGGAATGCTATAAAGTGAAAGATTCGTTTGTGACAGTTTATATACATACATTTTTTAAACCTTCTCATTAGCCCCACTGTCACGTCACCTAGCCATCCTCATTCCTTACTATATTTATTGACAAATATACTCTTTTCAAATCATTTTCAAATCATGTCTAGACTCAGTTCTAAATATATGTGTTGATTTTGCCTTACATAGCAGATTCGTTCAAAATAGAGCTTTTTCTGATTTGGCCCATTCAAAAACCCTGAAGGACACAATATTTTTCAATCAAATGCATCTTTTCAGGGCTTGACCCTATAACCCCATTTAATGGAAGTCAAAACCCAAATGAGCTTTTATTAAAATTGAACGTCTGACAGAAGCAGCACCGGTAATTAATACCCAAGTTAAATGAATTAGAAACTAGCTGATAAAAATGACCTCAGATATATAAACTGCACCAGTGTCTGTTGTTATTCAACTCGAAATATATCTACTGTTTTTACGTGAACTGACAACAGTGTTTTGTCAAAATGATAACTGACTCGATATATGATTAAAGTCTCACTAAGTGTACTAAGAGTGTACTGAACACCTCGGCTGAATCACTGTTTAGAGAGATATGAGCGTGTGTAGATGGATCTAGTCAGACTTCCATCGTACACATAATCTCTGTTCTATTTGAACTCCAGTAGTTCAATATTAACTCGAGCAGCAGCAGGAGGAGGATTTCTGGGATTTGTTAACAGTCGTCCAGCTCTGTGTGATGTTTCAGGGCTTTTCAGGATTGTAAGCCTTTGTCACTATAAAGAATGGGAGCAGTACCAGCACCTCTGCTTCTAACACTTTTTCTCAGTCAAGTTTTTCAGCTTACGCTCTGCTATGATGGTAAGACAGTTTATAACACGTATATACTGTATTCTATATAAAATTATCCTCACATGCTTCTAGTGATCGTGTGAGTGTCTGTCGAGTAGTGTTACGAGACGCTTGTTATTTTTTGGCAGTTTTTATCGAAGAGAAGAGAGCTTCTCAGGTAATCCGTGCAAAGAGAGCAAACTCACATTTTGAAGAGGTAAAGAAAGGGAATCTGAAAAGGGAATGTTTTGAGGAGATCTGTGACCATGAGGAGGCTCGAGAGGTGTTTGAAGCCGACGATAAAACGGTAGGCACGGCTGCTGTCTAAACTGGTTCATCTAAACCCAACACTTTACCAGTGCAGTGGGTTTCGAATATACATTTCTCTTGTATTCGTCGTACTCACAGAAGTGTTTTATCATTATAGTTTCCTACAATTTGAGCATTTTACCTTATACTAAGTTTAATCATTTGTTTTCTCTGTTCTTCAGGCTGCATTTTGGAACACGTACTTGGGTAAGATTCTCTAAAACAGGAGTCAACACAAAACAACATTTTGTGTAAATATGTGATATTGAACCAAAGACCAAAGTTCAAACCTGCATCAGCCTTTTTTCAGAGTGATTACTAAATCTGTCCCAGTTTCGATAAGTTCTCACTATACTATTAGGTAAATCATTACTTAAAATATTTGATATGATTGTATGATTTTTCACGTACAATATATCCATGGCAAGTCAATTCCTGGGACTCCCCCCCCCTCCCCCCCAATATTTTTTGGATTATCGTCTACTTGTACCATCAGTTTAGTTACTGTTACAAAGAACGGTTAGCATTCATTTCTTGTTTTTAACTATCCATTATCTATTTAAAAACAAGCATACATTTTTTACCGTGTCTTTCAGATTGATCTGTGAAATTACCACTATTCTAACTGACTAGCTCATCGCCATAATCTATAAATTCATTCAAAAATACATTTCAGAAAAAAAAAAAAAAAATACATACAATAGACACTTCTGTGTTAAAATATCGATCGCTTATTCAGGAAATCAAGATTTCTACATTAACAGACAAGATTTCCAGTAATTCTAGGACGTACAGAATACGGGAGTGATTTAGCATGATGTCAGCTGATGGTGTACTTGTATAAAAATCTTGACTTAATGGCTGTGGTTTCATTTGGCTGGTTAAGATGGAGTTATACTGTATATATTTGAGATATAAGATGATATAATGACTTTTTTAAATCTTTCATTTGCTTTATATAGCGAAACAAACTTTAGTGAATTAGCAGGATATGTCCTTCTACCTTCTTTTATTTCCCTTTTTGCACTGATTTCATGTATGTTCCTGTGGCCTTACAGCTTGTTCTGGCACCACGGTACAACGGAACGTGGACAGTGTCCGAGGAATTCAAACTTGTGTAGATCAGAAAGGTAAAGGTTAACTTCCTGATGAATTGACAAGAAAACTAAACTATAAACCGGAATAAACACACTTAAAAACAGATAGATATTTAGGTTAGTGTGGACACTACTGGTAGTAGAGCAGTGCTTTTTATCTAAACCTTGTATGTGCTTGACAGGTCTCTGCTACATTAATACTGGTGAACACTACAGAGGTAATGTCAATGTCACTCTCTCAGGAAAGCCGTGCCAATACTGGAAAAGCAACTTCCCTCACAGAATCACGTATTTATTTGTTTGTTTGTTTGTTTGTTTATTTTATGTATTTATTTATTTATTTATTTATTTGGTTTATTTTGACACTCCAAACCTTCAGCCGTGTGTTAAGCCTTTTATTATGTCATATTGTTTTTCAAACGCTCTTCTTGTTTATTTATTTCATTAATTGCATTTTAATGCATTTCAATTTCCAGTGAGTTCAATACAACAGAGCTGAACCTGCCAGAGAATTTCTGCAGGAATCCCGATAAGAGAGTCGGTGGACCATGGTGCTTCACCAGTGACCCCACCGTCAGGACAGAGAAATGTGCAGTAGCAAAATGTGGTATGGAACTTAAATCATCCTGCACTGAACACTGGAACCTGGAAAGCCTTTAACAAACAACCAGGGACCTCATTTATAAATCTTTGTGTGGATTTCAGAGAAAAAAGTGTGTACAAGAAAAAAAATGCATGCACACTAGTCATATATTTAAACCTTCTATACATACATCTGCACGTCATTCGACTTGCAGGTCATGCGCAGGTGACAAGTCCTCCTCTCCTGTCTGGTTAGCAACTACAACCTTGCTTAAATAGTCAATCATAGCCCTCATACATATTTAAATATGGTGTGCACCATTCATTTTTGAGTGAAGTAGTGCTGTGAGAACGGTGCAGAGAGAAACCAAGAAGAGGAATAATGGGGAAGGAGGAGAAGTGGTAGTTGTGTCTGGGATCAAGACAAACGGAGTGAACAGTTAGCTTTATTTAAATAAACTAAATTTTCAATTAAAAGAAGTTATGTCCCAAATCCTAATGCTCTGTGTGAGGGGCTCTGATATATAAACAATACAGTTGAGGTGAGGGAGTTTCAGGGTGGCTTAATAAGGTTAATAAGATCTCTCAGTGGGCAGGTGCATATTGGTCCTTTAAACCTAGGACCAGTTCATCGCCTAGACCCAAGAAAGACTCGAAATTTAAATTGAGTCACTAGCTAGTTATCATGATGTGGTAGCTCAGTGGTCAAGGCTTTGGACTAGTGATTAGAAAGTTGAGAGTTTGATTCCCTGTACTACCAAGCTACCACTGCTGGGCCCTTAAGCAAGGCCCTTAACCCTCAATTGTTCAGTTGTATAAATGAGATAAATGTACAGTAAGTCGCTCTTGATAAGGACATCTGCCGAATGCCGTAAATGCAAATAACAACACATTCTTGCCTTATGGTTCATAAAAAACTCTAAAAACACCATGTTGCGACAAACAATGCATTCGATATGCTAGTACTAGACGTGTAAATGCATTGAATCACTTCTAAACTGGTAACTTCGTAACTATTCACAGTTAACAATACACTGTGGGTTATTATTTCTTTAATTTAAACTGTGGATGTAGTGCAATTAATTTATTAAATATCAGTATCAGAAATAAATATCAGTAATTGGAACATAGGAATTAACCAGTTTACACCAATATATATTATACTGTAGATAATCTCATTAAAATGATATTGCCCTTCAGTTTAGGGGCAGGGGCATGACAAAAAAAATTTAAAAACCTTTCAGTAGTTTTTATTTTAATCATAATGTATATTATAGATTCTTTTCTTTTATTGTATTGGTCGTTCGTTGCTCAATGTAATTATATAATACTGCATTTATATATATATATATATATATATATATATATATATATATATATATATATATATATATATATATATATATATATATACGTATATATATATTATAATACTGTGCAGTTTTCACAAATAAAATCTACATTAATGCTGTCCTGACCTTAGCCATATTTTATTATTATTATTTTTTGGATAATAATCTGTGTGTTTTTACTGCCATACACTCAGTTATTTATTTACGAATTGTTCTGGGTTTGTTTATCACACAGGTGAAAAGATACCAACGCCTGTCCTCCCTGTCCAAGTAAAGGAGGTGAAGGATCGTCAAGACAACTGTTTACAGGGCATTGGGGAGAGCTACACTGGAACTCTGGCAGTGACTTTGCATGGCCACACCTGCCTAGACTGGAACCTTCCCAAAGTGAAAGCTCTGAGTGTGGGTAAGGGTTTCAAGCCAGAGGTCATCCTGTTGAAAAACTACTGCAGGAACCCGGATGGAGACATGGAGGGACCGTGGTGCTATGTGAAGCAGGCAGAAAACATCACCATAGGCTACTGTGATTTGGTACTCTGTGGTAGGTTAAGGCCCAAAATACTATTTTTTATACATTTTTGTTGTCATCTTGTGATTTTATTCTCTAATTATTTTCCTAATCATAATACAAATCGGTAAAATACAAATGCAGCCTTTGCTTATTTGTCTTTCAGATGCTCCTGTAGAAGAGGAGGTAGACAAAAGTAGTATTCAACAAAGAACTGTTGGAGTAAAAAGGGACAATTTCTTTGACGCTCGCTTCTTTGGCCAAGGAGAATTGGGTAAGATCTTCAAACACAATCTTCCAATCCAAGATCTTCAAACACAATCACTATGCAAAGTATACAGTAGTTACAATAAATAGGGGACTCACTCTACTTACTACTTACTTCTTTTTTTGTTTTAAAAACATCCATTTCAGATTTAGGTTAGCGGATGGACCTTTTTAAGGAGTAGTGGTAGCTCAAGTGTTTAAGGCTCTGGGTTGTTGATCGGAATAGATCAGGATTCAAGCCCCAGCACTGCCAAGCTGCCACTGTTGGGCCCTTGAGCAAGGCACTTAACCCGCTCTGCACTCCGACGCCGATTTACAAAGTCGGGATATGTGCAGAAAGAATTTCACTGTGCTGTAATGAAGACGTGACAAAAATAAACGCTTCTTCTTAAGGTTCTCCGCCACAAAGGCGAGATCCAACACTAAGCTCTTGGGTAATCATAAGTATAAGATAAAGGCAATTTTCACCTTTAGAAATTTGTTCTGAAGTTACAAAGGTCATAAAAGCTTTATCGTACAAACATACAAGGCCCGTCTACTAGCGGAGTTTGCTCAGGAGTGTTTCCTTGACTGCAGCTCCATAGTCATTGTTTGGTGATTCTAGCGTTTCACTAAAAAAGTCACTAACAAAATATATTTAAAAACCCTCACTGTGACAGAAGAGACAAGAAGCTGTCTTTCTCCATCTTTTGGGACAGTTTACCTGTATACATGTGGCTCGATGTGTACAAAGTGAAAAGTTACACACCTTTTAACTCACGTGGCTGTTCTCTAGTCCAATAAAAGTCGGCTAATTTTTTTCTTTGGAATTCTGAATTGACATGTTCTAAGTAGAAATGCCATCAGGCTGTCAATGGATTTTGTAAATCTTCTTATCTTATTGCATAATTTTATCTTATAAATGTTGTGTTGATTGTTTTTATCTTCACCCCAGAATGTGGTGAGCGACCCTTGTTCGAGAAGCTAAACAAAGGAGATGCGACGGAAATTGAGCTCATCAAATCCTATGAAAAGCGGATTGTAAACGGAGAGACTGCTGAAGTAGGAAGTGCACCATGGTAACGGAAGCATCTTGCTCATAGTTGTAGAAAGTGTTTTTTGTCATTATTGCAAGGTCCATGCTATGGTACTTGATTCATATTTGGTGTGTGTGTTGTGATTGACAGGCAAGTGATGCTGTACAAGCGTAATCCTCAGGAGCTGCTATGTGGAGCCAGTTTGATCAGCGATGTCTGGATCCTCACCGCTGCCCACTGCATCCTTTACCCACCATGGGGCAAAAACTTCACAATCGATGACCTTCTTGTGCGACTTGGGAAACATGAGCGGGCCAAGTAAGCTCATTGTAATTATTATGCCGTTAAAATAACATTCATGACGTATTGACTCATCGAGGTAAACAAGTAGCACTCAAATACTACATAGTCTGCATAAACGACATGCTCAGAATTAAAGCCTTGTGCACTTGTACTTACTGACTATACTAACATGAGTAGATTGTTGGCTTTCATGGCAATTCTGGGATTTTTTTGTATAATGTGTTTGTGATGATATAGGCTGTAAATCATTTCTCAAAATAATCTGTCTTAAAAATATTTTTAAGCAATAACAGTAAGTGATTAAAAGCTACAGATTGAAGAATTAAGACACGTCATTTTATAATACTCTGTTTTACTTTCTCTGTGATATTAGGTATGAGAGAGGTACAGAGAAGATTGTCGCGATCGATGATATCATCGTCCATCCTAAGTATAACTGGAAAGAGAATCTGAACAGAGACATTGCTCTCCTGCACATGAAGAAACCTGTCTCCTTCACCAATTACATCTTCCCCATCTGCCTTCCCACCAAACAGATCGTAAACAGGTGAGACACTTTTTTTTTTTTTTACCTCGTATGATTCCACCATAAACAACACAATAAACTTTACTGGAATCAGAAATTAAAAATTTACAGATGGATCATTTGTGCATAATATGAAGAAAATGAGAGCTTCACTCTTTACTTTTGTTTGTAGTTTGATTGCAGACGGCTACAAGGGTCGTGTGACAGGCTGGGGGAACCTGAAAGAGGCATGGACATCCAACCCACAAAACCTTCCAGCCATGCTGCAGCAGATCCATTTGCCCATCGTGGACCAAGAAACCTGCCGCAAATCCACCAGCATCCGCATTACAGACAACATGTTCTGTGCAGGTGCGGGGATCCAAACGATCATGAGTTCAAATCATATTCTGCTACATCTTACAGAAGAAAACTTCAGAATCTATACAAATGGCTTCATGATATTAATAATGCAGTGAGATTTATCCTGTTATTCTTGTGATTATTCTAGGTTATAAACCTGAAGATAATAAAAGAGGTGATTCCTGTGAGGGAGACAGTGGTGGACCTTTTGTGATGAAGGTAAGAGAAGACATTCTTTTTTTTCTTATTATTTTTTTTGTGTTTGACTCACATAGCAAATCCAACTGAAATCTATAAACCCCCTGCAGAATCCTGGTGACAATCGCTGGTACCAGATTGGTATCGTTTCATGGGGTGAAGGCTGTGACCGTGATGGGAAATACGGATTTTACACTCATTTGTTCCGTATGCGCCCCTGGATGAGGAAGGTCATCGAGAAATCAGATGGTTCTGATGACTGATAACTGATGTTCTTATGAGAATAATGACAGCTCCAAAATCAGATCTCCTATTAAAGTTGTTTTCATCTGCAAATAAAATGTGATTAGTTTTTCCTGGCAGTGTGTATTTGTGATGATTACGGATTTGTAACGGTCTTATTCGGAAAGCTATACAGGCTGAAATAAACGCCTATTAAATATTGTAGCCAGAATAAAGGTTATTATATTCATGTAAACAAACAAACATACGAATAAATGAATAGGTGAAACCAGATTCACCCTGAGCTTGTGTTACTGTGTGTTTCCTCAGGGCATTGTTTCTGTTTTGTTTCATTTATTTTTACATTTTACATTTATGACATTTGCCAGACGCCCTTATCCAGAGTGACGTACAAAAGTGCTTTGAAGTCATCGAATACCAACACTGGTCAATGAATACATATCAATGGATACATCAACACTGGTTTTCTAGGTTACAGACTTAGGAAACCATCAACTCCTTGGAAAACAAACAGGGAAAATAAGTGCTAGTTTAAGTGATACAG